>NC_031497.1:21256096-21264330 GCF_000237925.1 Schistosoma mansoni
TTCCAAAGACATAGCCAGCCCTATCTGTTGTCTGATATGCATTAGTGTGCGAACGTTGAAGGAAGCCAGCTTGAACGGCGTACGTGGTTTCAGAAAGACTGCTTCAGTATTCATAATCGGTGGAAGCATTCACTTTCAACCAGACAGTGACTGGAGATCGTTTAGATAGGACAGAGTTTCCACCATGGGCGAGCTACTGCATAAGTTGGAAAGGAAGGATACACGATTTGGGAATAAAGGGAGTGAAAAAGCGACGTAGTAAATAATAGTAATAATAATAATAAAGGTAATAATAATAATAGTGTAAATTGTCTTGCTTCTAATATGAGCGAGAATAATATCGTCAATAGAATTCATCATCATCGCCTAAAAAATACAGTGGACTCTTGGAAAGGGTTCAGAGAACAGAAACTAAGGTGATTCCCGGAATTGCGAGGCCCCCGTATGGTACTAGACTGACCAAGCTAAACCTATTCCCGCTGTCATATAGAAGAATCAGAGGCGACTTGATTACAGTTTTCAAATTGCTTAATGACAAGTTTGCACCTTATATGCCCTCATTTTTCCTGTCTTCGAAAACAGAAAATCTACGAGGACACTCCAAAGATGTTCACAAGCCCAGAACGAATTACTTGTCAGCTGACTACCGACTTTCCCATCGAATCATCAACGAGTGGAATTTATTACCTCAGCACGTGGTTGAGGCTCCATCCGCCGACTCCTTCAAAAGAAAGTTGGATCAGCTGAGAGATCATCATTGCCAGGACTAACACAGGCCATCAAGCCTCCTGTCCTTTCCAAACTGAAACTGTATGGTAATCCTATCGATATGTTTTCCATAGAAGATTTGACGTTTTTTAGAAATCTCCACTGCTGAAGCTGGTAATAAATGTTAGCCCCAGATTTCAGAAACCTGAATAAGAAGACGAAATCCCGCTATGAGTTTATTCTATCGCTGTTGTAGGGCCAACAATGAACCCTAGTTAAATCATCCATCAAGCTGATTCGTTTCTACGTTAAAAGATAGATCAACGGATGTTAGGTGGTCAAATCATTCCCGCTAAACTTAGGTTTATCTTACCTGCTAATCGAGATCATGAGACTGTGGATGAATATACGCCCTCTTTCCATCTCTGTAATTTACTATGTTACAGCTATTAGTGTTCATTCTCACCTAATTTGTGGTTTTGTCGCGATAGCTAGTGCTTTCGTCTGCCTAAATACTACTAATTATATCATTTCTATATGATTGATGTTATTTTTTGTAACATGAAATAATATCTCGTTTTTTCATTGTAGGATAATTGTTAGTTGACTGTGCTTCACATTTTCAAGTCCTCATTATTATGAAGATTGTGATTCATCATCTCAAAAGATGTACTAGTTTTTATTGATAGCTACCAAGTTACTGCTGTTTTCAATGTTGGACCGCGTAGTAATGCTTGCTACTTCTATTTGGGTTGCTGACCTCGTCCAATCTCTCCATTTACCGGATAGGTTCTGAGCACACTCTAGTTCTTGAAAGCAACATATGATGAGAACGTATCACTCAAGAACTACGAGTCTCTGTAACACCTATTATATTTGCGCTCGGTGGTAAATAAATTCCCAAAGTAAATGGTATTCAACATTAATGCTGACCTCATAGGTTTTGGTGGGAACATGCTAGCCGAAGGAGCTCACTCACGCATCCCCACTAGATCGCGAGTGGGTACTCCATGATACGCATCCCATCGAACTATTAACAAACTTAAATCAGATTCTTCTCAACATATCAGAAACTTCCCAAGTATATCTTCGAACTCATCCATTCTTGATTTCTGGTTTGAATGGGTTGGTATCTTTCGATTACAAAGGTGTCACGGATAAAAACGTTGTCAAACCTGAATAACCGTAATATCTTCACGTGTTACAACTTGTCCCGACCGTTGCTGCTACCTTGAAGTGGTGGTCGGGCTTGCCTATCGTGATGAAGCAATCGAGCTATACTGGCTGGAACAATCGTTCCTCGAGGTCCTACCATGCCAGACAGGTCAGTTGAAAAGCGGTAAGACTAAAAGCAGTAAACCCAAGGTTCGAAGGCGAATTCGTACTGCCGACTGTACAGAGGTGTGACAGCAGTAAGGTGTTTCCTTCAGACAGCCAGCATAACAGCGATGCTACCTTCCCACAAGGAGGGGTGGGGTTAGAAAAGGTTGACCCTAAAAATGCACACCTCATCTTATCCCGCGAATATCCGTCTCCAGCGGTAAGGTCCCAACAAGTACGGAGCTAACACAGAAACTACCCACAAAAAGGTCGTGTGTGACCGACCTCAAGCAGTTATCCCTTGGGCACTGCGGTCACGCTCTCAGGTCATTAAGACCACTTATAACCCAATTTCCTTTTCAGGTACCTCTAGAAGAACCCTTCCATGGTGTGGGCGACCGGGAAGTGATAACTACCCTCATACCTCTAACAGCATTCAAGACCACTGTATTCATAATCGATCTCCTTCAATTCCTACTATTCCTTCTACCTTGACCTTCAACACTAAACTTCCTCTTCCGGTTTCCTCCTCAAGTGTCACCATGGCCAACGATTCTAGTGCGCGAAACGCTGTCCCAGGTCTACTAAAATCTCGCTCCAAACTACACATTGGAGCCTTCAACGTACGTACTTTAAGTCAAATCGGTCAACAGGCCACCTTGGCTAAGACCCTAGAATCCCGTACCATTGATGTATGCTGTGTCTCCGAAACATGCATACAGGGTCCTAGTGTGGTCATTCACTCGATCTTACATCACGAACCAACGGTATTGATGCGAAATTATTCATGCAAAATACCACTTTAAATCATGTTAAAAAAACTGAATTGGTTCCACTTCCTACCGAGTAATCCTATTACAAGCAAACTAGACAATTGGCTAAAAACGAAGCCCACTCTATACCCTATAAAATCTAAAAACAAAAAAAAAGAGTTCAAACAGCTTCTAAAGTAAAGGGAGACAGTCATTTGTATCAGAATACTGTTTTCAGCACTTTATTTTATAATTACACATAATCCCATACTTCATTCTGAACTACATTCATTTATACAGTTCCTTATCCACTCATACCTTCCCACACTTATTTTTCTTTAACACATTAGTATGCTCTTACCTAATAAATACTTCAGTAACAGACAAATAGACTAAAAGGTTATACATTAACTATTCCTCCATGAATATTGTGTGCTCTGCTTTTCGTCCTTTCTTTTTCTTACACCTTTTTCAGCCTCCTGCAGATACTCCACCGTAAACAGATATGGCACGGGTGACTTCGTCCTACACCGTTATTAAAGCTTCTGATATTCTGGAGGGATATAAGTGCGAAACTTCTAAAAGCCCCCAACTTCGCATGTATCTATTCTCGACCACCAGTTGTATGTTGCAACGCTACTTCCATAAAGTGCGCCAAGTGTGATATTGACATGTTTCTTACGAAATCCATTTACATTCATATCTTATAAAATATCAAAAAATTTTCAACATTGAAAATTGTAACTTCTGTAACAGTTTGATCTTGCCTGTAAACCGGCATGCCTCATGTAACAAACTGCTATTTGAGAATAAATTATTATTATCATTATTATAATTATTAGTGTAGTCATTCACTTGACCTCACCTCACCGAAATGGACAACCAACGAAATACACCCTCCGTGTATCTGGCGACCCCATGACTAGTTCTCGTGGACTTGCGGGTGTAGGCATAGCACTTAGTACAAGAGTAGAACGTCGTTGCCTTTTCGTCGTTTCTGCCCACGCTCCCACTGACTGCAGCCCTGACGAAGTGAAAGATGACTTTTACAGAAAGTTATCTAAACTTCTTCAAAAAGCTAAGCGCTCAGACATAGTAGTCGTAGCGGGTGACGTTAATGCCCAGGTAGGCAGCTTAAATCAAACAGAAAGACATTTAGGTGGGTGTTTTAGTATTCCGGCTCAACGAACCGATAATGGTGATCGTCTTTTGCATCTATGCTCAGACAATCGTTTATTTTTAGCAAGCACTAATTTTAAGCATAAGGAGAGACATCGTCGAACATGGCGATCACCTTCACCAAACCAACGATGGACTCAAATAGACCATATTGTCATCAGTCATCGTTGGAGAGGCTCAATAGAAGATTGTCGCTCGTATTGGAATACTTGTTTAGACTCTGATCACGATTTAATACGAGCGCGCATTTGTCTGCGCGTCAATGGACGCAGGAAAAGTACACTAAGAAGACCCATCAGGATTGAACTGGAGGATGAGAAAGCCAAATGCGAATTCCAGAAACAACTGAGTTCACATCTAGGCAGTTCTGTAAACGAGACTGACCCAGATGCTGCTTGGAAAGACACACGAACAGCTGTGGAAACAACAGTAACATCTATTAGTTATTTAAACCATAGGGCTCCAAAAAACCAGTGGATTTCTTCTAAGTGTATTTCACTGATGGATTTGCGTAAATTCATCCCATCAGGCTCTGAACACGACGAAGAGCGTAAACAAATCAAATGTAGGTTGACTAAAAGTCTAATTCCGTTCAGTTTTCGAAAATTTTATTCAGTATTATTCTTCCAAACGACTCGCTTACGTCGACTGAGATATCTCTTATACATGAAGTACTACAAACAGTGTTGCGTACCTTTAGAACAAAACAAACAGTTATTCACTGAAACAATACTGTACTGACTTCAGGAAGTACTACCAACATTTAGGGTGAAAGACTAAAACTTATTGTTTATTGGACATTTTTGCTTAAACTTCCAGCGAATCAGTGGTGTACACAGTTTTTGTATCTGCAATTGTTATGTTATTCTTACCCTTAAAACGTTGGGTAACAGAAAGAACACGCTGAAAATCCGTTCACAGCACTTCAACGGACAGTACTGTCATTCATTTGATTCTTCTCTTTGTCTCGTATTTTAACGTATATTCAGGTCTCTTGTTAACCCCACTTTTCGTTCGTCAGTCTTCAT
Source organism: Schistosoma mansoni (assembly GCF_000237925.1). Classification (NCBI taxonomy): domain Eukaryota; kingdom Metazoa; phylum Platyhelminthes; class Trematoda; order Strigeidida; family Schistosomatidae; genus Schistosoma; species Schistosoma mansoni. The sequence continues at coordinate 21,261,084 of NC_031497.1, forward strand.
TGTCTAGGCTTTTGTTATCTGGTCGTGGTTATTGATGTACCTTTTATTACAATAAGATCGTCTTTGACCAAACTCAGTGTCACGGTTAGGTTCAGTGTACAACTGTTAACCTTTGACTGTCTTCTTGGAAAGGTCGCCGGAATATTTGAATATAGAACTCTATTCCCATCTTATTGAGAGTATCTTTATTGATCCTCAGGTTCCGAACTCTTAATTATCAATTACTCCTTTTGTTGTTCAGCACGTTAGCTTGTGTTAGAGAAACTTAGACTGTATAGCATAGGCTGTACCGTCCGATGTATTTTGTATTCTTGATATTATTTGTCCTCTTTATTAAATTGGATTCACTTGAATGAAACACGGAGTTTGTGTTTTGATATGATTAAATACAAGTAACTCAAAAACTTTTTGTACCCTATACAGAAGAACGTAGTCTTGCCTAGTAGAATAAATTTGGGCTCGCTAGTTCTACGTTCAAACGGAATATTAACATCTCAGCCCTTACATTCATGATCTCACACTTGTTGTGGTTAAATGAAAACTGCAATTTTTCTCTTTAAAATAGAAGGTTTATTGAGGTTTTTTGAGTATGGGATATACTTTCACTTAACGCTTCAAGCTTAAAACTGGATACTATTTTTAGATCACCAGCGTGATACCATGCATGTAACAAACTGTTATTTGAGAATAAATTATTATTATTATTACTTATACGCAGATTCTGTTTACAGGAACTTATTCGTTGACTCTGCAACAGACACACCATAGATTAGTTTTAACTAACAAGATAGTTCGGTTGCCATGTTAAAAAAATGCGTCCTTTTACTGATATGTGACTAATTCAAATGACACAGTAATCTTATATTCAGTTGGTGCATGTGTTCAGAAAGCTGGTAGAGAAGACTATCGACGTCTGTCATCACTCATATACTTTTTTCTTCCTTAGATAAATTATACTTCAATATGCCAGTTCCGTCAAAAATAATGATACCCATAATGAATAGAACTGCTCATGTTTTTAACTAGAAACTTATATGATGTTTAAAAATAGTTTAACGCAGAAGTGTCTCAATCTGCTTTTACTCAACAACTATAAGACGTCATTGTTCATCAACATCCTTTACGGTAGAAAATTAAATTTTAGTTTAAGTGAAAGCCACACACTTTGAAAAAGCGAGCTAGTTTTGAACGGCATTTGGCAAATTATTTAGGAACACCATCAAGCATTTAATACGGCGAGTCTACCTATAAGGTTCATGCAAAATTTATATTACAATACCACAACTGGCTTTCTTAAAGCAGTTTATTTCCGAGTCATTTGTTGAAGCTGATAGTTCCAGATGTTGTAATAAAATCCTTTAATCCTCCTTTTCTAACTTTGTTCTGTGATGAAGTCATATTGCCAAAGTTTCTACATCTTCATGAAGGCTTCATCTGCAACTGAATAGGACTTTCCAAAGTGAACCTGAGGGCTGACTTGGTGTACTGGAAACTGCAGCATCTAAAAAAGACATTTCTCCTGGTCCGAATATGGTCCACTCTGCTATACTGAGGGTAGCAGTTTAGATATTGGAAACACCGCTTAGCGTCATGTTCTCACACTCTCTAAGCCGAGACACTTTACCGGAAATTTGTAATCTGCCTCACATTACACCAATTTATAAAGGAGGTCGACGCAGCGAAACTTTGAGCTACAGACCGACAGAACTTCTCTATATACCTTCAAAAATTATGGAGTCCCTGATATGCGATGGTATGCACAACTACTTATTATCCTTAAATTTCTTCTCACCTCAACAGCATGGTTCCAGGAAGGGTCACTCTTGTATGACCAACCTGCTGACTGAGGTGGAAGATGGACAAGCATCCTAGATAGCAAGGAGAAGTTTGGCACCATTTACCTCTACTTCTCAACAGCTTTTGATAGGGTCAACCATATATGTCTTATCAAGAAGCTTGGACGATTGAGTATCAAACCACCTCTAATTGACCGGCTCACTTCATATCTAAGAAATCGACGTTTTGAAGTCAGGGTTAACTTCACATTCTCTCAGTCTGTGGAATGTTCTGATGGGGTCCCCCAGGGCTCAATACTAGGTCCTCTTCTCTTCTTGATTTACATTAACGATCTTCCTCAACAAGTTTCATCTGACTTATTGCTTTTTGCTGGTTATGTGAAACTTTGGAGAGAGATACGTGATCATAATTATATACTAGTTCTTCAGGAGGATCTGACCCGACTTCAAAGTTGGGCAGACTACAATGGACTTACCTTCAACACTTCAAAGTGCAAAGTAGTCCATCTGAGACATGTTGCAGACTATAGTTATAACTTAGGTAACTCCTCTCTAGAAGTTTCCCAAGTCGAAAAAGATTTAGGAGTGTTGGTACCCTATGCCCTGAAATCGTATGCGAACTGTGACAAAAACGCCTTTCAAGCAAACCTTGCACTGGTAACATTGAAGCGCATTTTTGGCCAGTTTGACGGTAGAACCTTCCACATAATCTTCAACAGTTTTATTCGTCCCCATTTAGAGTAAGGAAACATAGTATTTCCTCCCTCCCTCAAAAAGGATAAGGACACTCTGGAACGTATCCAACGTCGAGCCACGAAATCAGTTCGGGGACTCAAATTCAAACCTTATGAAGAGCGCCTTCAACCACTTAACCTCTACCCGTTAGAGTATAGGCGTCTTAGAGGTGACCTTCTTATGACTTACAGTATCCTTAATACATCTGGTCATCCCCTTAAACATCTTCTTAAGCTTAGTCACAACACTAACCTAAGAGGTAACACCCAGAAATTGGAGACCCTACATAGCAGAACAGACTGCAGACACAACTTCTACTCCTTAAGAGTTGTAAAATGCTGGAATTCGCTGCCTACTGAGTTAGTCCAAGCGACCTCCCAGGAGTCCTTTAAGAGGAAACTTGACTTGTACTGCATACAAGCAGCTAGCCCCTCATCACACTCATCAATAACAACGAATACTACTACTACTACTACTAATACTAATACTAATACTACTTATATCTATATAAGTAGTATATATGGCGAGTCAGGAATAGAATGTCTGGCAGCAGAAATTCGTCAAGTTGGAGGAGGAAAGAACGTGAACAGAAAGCCAGTAATTGGAAGAAAGAGGATTAATAATAATTAAAGTAATTATTAGAAAATCAATCAGTTGCTACGTTGCATAATATTAAAAAAGAGAAGAAAGGACTAACAAATTATTTTGATGAATGG
>NC_031497.1:21264530-21269582 GCF_000237925.1 Schistosoma mansoni
TTCTTCTCACCTCAACAACATGGTTCCAGGAAGGGTCACTCTTGTATGACCAACCTGCTGACTGAGGTGGAAGATGGACAAGCATCCTAGATAGCAAGGAGAAGTTTGGCACCATTTACCTCTACTTCTCAACAGCTTTTGATAGGGTCAACCATATATGTCTTATCAAGAAGCTTGGACGATTGAGTATCAAACCACCTCTAATTGACCGGCTCACTTCATATCTAAGAAATCGACGTTTTGAAGTCAGGGTTAACTTCACATTCTCTCAGTCTGTGGAATGTTCTGATGGGTTCCCCCAAGGTTCAGTACTAAGACCTCTTCTTTTCTTGATTTATATAAACGATCTTTCACAACAGGTATCGTCAGAATTATTACTTTTTGCTGATGATGTGGAACTCTGGAGAGAGATACACAATCAATGGGATATACTGACACTTCAGGAAGATCTGACTCGACTTCAAAGTTGGGCAGACTACATTGGACTTAACCTTAATACTTCAACGCCTAAAGTAGTCCATCTGCGACATGTTGCAGCCTAGGCAATTTCTCTCCAGAAGTATTCTAAGTTGAAAAAGATTAAGGAGTGCTGGTACCCTACGATTTGAAGTCTCACGCTAAATGCTACTAAAATGACTTCCTAGCAAACCTTGCACTGGTAACATTGAGGCGCATTTTAGGCCACTTCGACGGAAGAAATTTCCACATAATCTTTAACAGTTTTATTCATCCCCATTTAGTAGTATTTTCTCCCTCACTCCAAAAGGATAATGGCACTCTGGAATGCATTCAGTTCGGGGACCCTGATTCATGCCTTATGAAGAGCGCCTCCAATCACTAAATCTGTCCCCATTAAAGTACAGGCGTTTTAGAAATGACCTTCTAATGGCCTACAGTATCCTTGACACTTCCGGACATCCCCTTAAACAACTACTTAAGCATAGTTCCAATACAAACCTATGGGGTAACACCCAGAAACTGGAGATACAACACAGCAGAACGGACTGTAGATGAAACTTCTACTCCCTAAGAGTGGTTAAATGTTGGAATTCGTTGCCGGCTGAGCTAGTCCAAGAGGCTTCGCAGGAGTTCTCTAAGAGGAAACTTGACCTTGTAGTGACGTCGAGTCGAGGACGGACTATGATCAGCACTACAATTTGATTACGCGCCCAGGAACGACTTGGTTCCTTTGATAATTTGCAGATCAGAAGGCTTTAATTAGTCCTGATAAAGTAAATTTATTGGCGATCTCGTGGTATCGAAAGAATACCGAGACGTGCCAACGAGTACAGGCAAAATGGGCAGAGCGTAAGAAAGTTCGAACCGAACAAGGCGGATAGCGAAACAAGAAGTGAATCTGATACAGTTAAACAAGTACAGTAAAACAAGTATAGTAAAACAATCGCTGGTACAATTGGTCACAATAATAATAATAGTTTCTATTATTCCAATCGCGTTCTTATCGAGACAGGCCGGTCACTACAACCTATTCCTAAGGACTAAGGATGATGTCTTATTATGATTTACCAATTTCTTTCTTCCTCTATTATCATTAATACACCTATGTTCATACCTGAAGGTATTTGTGATCCACTAGACACGGAAGCCTGTTGGGCGAAAGCTTCTTTTATTCCATCCACAACTATTTGAACCACTTAAGTCCTTGACGCGTGTAAACGGGGCTTGGTTCGGAGTGGTTTGATAATTAAGAAATATATAATATACTCTGTAAGACTGAATAGTAAAGAAGAGGCAGTATATGGGTGACAGGCTATTCGTTAAGTTGTGAACTGTATATTGAAACTCTATTTCAGTGGAGGGTTTTATGTGGTACTTCGCTACTAGTCGCACAACGTGTTTCCCACGATGGTTGTAGATACGTCGATAGATGAGTTGACAGATGATTTAGAAATTTTCATAGCAAACAATGACAAAGGTATATTTTATCCCTTATTTATTGCTCAGAAAGCCTCGGGGAATACATAGACGATATATTTGTCCGCCTTGTTAATTGCCGAAATGTTCCGTCTCAGAAATACTCCTATTATATCAAGTTTGTACGTTCAGCATGTGCAAAGAATTTGTCTGCATGTTTGGCTGCTGCCAAAACCCTGGTGTGGATTCCTAATGAAAAAATCTATACGTTCAGGTAGTAGTATGAATTTTAAATCTTACAACTATCCATTCAAGGCCTCGTAGTGACGCTCTTTATTCCTTTTATCTACTCAGTGAAGTTATTTCTTTCTGTGTTGACGATTCAGCAAAGTTGCTAGACTCAGATATAGTAAGATTGTTCTTAGTGCTAAAACGTATCTGTTCAGGTTGATATTTGGTGTCGCTCTGCTTCGTATATACTATTTACATGTGAAGGTAAAGATCTTAAAAGGAGTTCTTCTGTATGTTCGAAGCTGTGGAATCAGGTAGTGTCGCTTTTTTTAAAAAGTGACTTTCCAGAACCGGAGTTTTCTTCTAAGTGTTCTGAGACATTTAACTTCAGCCAGCCCAACAATAATTAATATGGCTGTTGTCTCTGAGTTGTGTACCTTCATCAGTCACGGTCCAGTTCCTGAATTCGAAGCTGAATATAAAGTAATATGATCTACCATGTGTTAATTTCTTTTCCAGGATGTATTTTCAAATCAACTCCTTAAGTCCATCTTTGATGGAAAACAGGAAGTAATACATGTTCCCCTGGTAAGCTTAACTTCATTTCTGCCTGTATCACTGTCCATTTAAACTGCCATTGTCTATAACACATCCTTATAGGCATTTCATTTAAGTCTGAATAAGTCACTTAGAAATATGTGATGTCGCAATCATGAAAATTACAAAACCGTAGATGACCCCCTACAAAGAAGGGTTACTCGCTTGCCCTTCTAATATTATGGAAAGATAACCTTTAACGCTTTCATACTTCACATTATGCTAAGTGTTTGGTGTGTTGAAAGTATTTCGAGAGTTAGGAGAGCTGAGTACAAACAGTCTAAGATTTTTTGAGCCGAAATTGTAACCCAAATACCTAACTAATCAAAGCAATGAAACATTTCAAAATATATATATCGACATGACCTAGTAAGTTTTTGAGGTCATTGAAAACAAGTTAGGTAACTCATCACTCTTCTTTTTGCGCCCTTTTTAGCGACGCTGTTGTCCAATCTTGAATGTGTGCTGTGATTGCACCAGTTTCAAAGTCCTTGTACTTCCAATCGTAAATCGTACCATACTTCGTTCTCCGGAAAACCAATTACGTAGTAAGTTAATATTTATTGACTTATGAGTTCGTCGTATTATTCATCTAGTTAGAACCTAGTGCACAATTCTTTATGACATTGGCAAGTAACTCATATATCACATAAATAGTTTTAGGTCTGAACTTATCTCCTCGTATTCATTAGTTTGTCGTATAACAATATGTATCCGGAACTTGACGTTTCTTGTGTTAAGACACTGCACTTTTCCAAGTTATCTCCAACTATTCAGCCTTCGAATCAGTTATTTAATTTAACGTCTGTTGCCTGTGTTTGTAGGTTATTCACAAAGAAGTAAAGAAACTGAAAAAATTTTGGCAATATGAGATAATGTAAGATTGTGGAAACAGAAGCAATCTTTAATCAAAGACAGCATCTTTTATATGCCTCGTCTCACTTCCTTCGGGTCAGTTCCTGATTGGGTCTCCATACGAGTAATGTCTAACCTTGCTAACTGCTCCCACCTGTTGCGTAGTTGAGGTATTCGTCTGCCGACTTAGGAGCAAGTATACTGTCAAACCTCGCTCTACAGCTATGAAACTTAAAATATATAAACATACTTAGACTGCAAGTATTTGATCATAGGTATATTTGAATCATTGCTTTCATATGATGGAGTCGCTCAGTAAGTACTGCTAAGGTAAGCTTCAAGGTATCCAGTGAAGAGGTCGGGTCAATTTATCAGGCCATAAACTATCAGCTCAGGTTATTAAAACATGTATTTATAGTGTCTAACGACCATCTATCTCAACGTGTAATATTGGCTGATAGTAGTAGGTTTGAAAGGATTGTGTGGTGAGTAAGGTGCAGACTTCTTGTTTTTGGCTTGTGAAATAGTCATGATCAATTGTCAGCGTTTGTGGATAATATGGTACCAAATTGATCACATTAGCTCAGTCGCATTCGTTCTATAGTTCTATATTCGTTCTACCTTTTCATCCTCAGATCTCACTTGCCCCACATCAACTGCATATTTTACGCTTAGATTTCCGTTACTTGCCTGACCGTAGCTGCTACCTCGAGGTGATGGTCGGGCTTGCCTATCGGGATGACTCAACCGAGCTATGTTGGCTGGAATACATGTTCCTTTAGACCCTACCATTCCAGGCAGGCCGGTTGGAGGACGGTAAGACTAAGACCTGGGGACGAAGTCGTACTGCTAATTGTAGAGGGCTGTTGCAGCAGTAAGGTGTTTCCCTTGGACAACCAGCATCTGCAGAAACGCTGCCTTCTCACAACGGAAGGAAGGGGTTGGGAAATGTCACACCTCACAGATTCCCGTTTCTGAAGGTACTGCCTTTTGAATTGTGTAGCTAACACATCAATAACTTCTCATTAAAAGGATATGTGTAGCCGACCTCAAGCAGTTGTTCCTTGGGCTCTGCGATCACACTCCCAGGTCACTAAGACCGCCACTAATTCAGCTTCTTTTTCATGTTCCTCAAGAAATATCCTCCGGCGTTGTAGGCAACTGAAAAGTGACGATGTTTATTTCATGTTTCTCTTTAAAATTAAACTCCCCCACCAGCACTTCTTTTAAATTTCATCTTTCACTACTCTAAGCCTTCTTTTTGTACGGTTATGAAGTTTGAGACCATTAATTAGTGTGTAATATTGTCGATTCTTTTTTGTAGCTGATTTTTCAAATTGTAAGAGTTAAGATATGTCTTCAATAAGTACCATAAGTCCATCCCAATTTTGTTTCATCTTGTTCGCATCGATACTTTCTGTCTTTACTGTATATGCAGTTAACAAATTTATACTGATAACTTTAGACAATATATAAATAAATAATATATTTGTA
>NC_031497.1:21269782-21411023 GCF_000237925.1 Schistosoma mansoni
TTTAGAGCATAAATAACCGAATTAATTGGAATAATTTTAATTTAGTTATTTATACTCTGAAGAAGTGGCTTACACTGAGTCACGAAACGTCAGGAAATCTAATTTTTCTACTCATCGGGATATTACAAATATATTATTTATTTATAACAATCTACCCAATGCTCAATTTATTCGAGATTTAGGCAATATATTTATATTTATCCACTCGTAACGCTGATGCCTATTGAATCATGGTGATCTAAAAGTAAAGTTTATAATACTGCTTTTTTTTACATTCCCCCATGTTTTCATTCTTTTAGTTGTAAATTCCTTGCTCGAAGATTTATCTTTTACTTTGGATCTTTGTGCTATGGACTTAGCTCAGTCAGTTGTAAAAAATCTACATGCTATATCAGACATAACCAGGAAGGATGCTGTTGTGATGTTATGTACAATCTCAAAGAAGTGTTCGGAAGTTGATACTCTCTCTTCTCTATGTAAACTTGTAAGGTGCTTCTCGTTGTTTGTTTTAACGTCTATAATTCAAATAAAATGGAATAATGCACTAGCATTCGGTGTTTCTTTTAAAATCTTACTCGTCTAAATATCTGATTTCAATACGGTGTTACCTTTGCTATTAATTTTTTTTGTCGGTTATAATTTGGCATCGCTTGATTGTTCGTCTCCTCACCTTTGTATTCACCATGTACCCCGTCAGTCCGCATACGGCTCATTTATAAACTATTTTCACTTTGTTAGATCATTCGCTTTTGTAGTGATTTCATCACGCGACGTCTTCAGGTTTACATCCCAAAATGCGCGATCTATTTTACAATAGATAGCCGTATATGAAATACAACTATTCGGATTTAAAAAATGATATCGTTCAAAAAAGGCTTTTCCTTGCTGAACTGCCATAGATTTTCGAAAATCCAATAAGTTTGATTTTATGTATTGTAGACATTTACCACAGTTGTACTTAAACATCCTGTTTCGAACTTATAAAAAATCTTGTGTTAATGAGTTGGTTAGATATAGGATAATTTTCAATTTTTGTCCTTTATGCGTACTAACCAAACGATTTTACCTGTCATTTAGATGTACTTTTGTGTAAATCTAAGAAGTTCTACTTCACTTTAGTTTTACGTCTCCTATCTGTTATTCAGTTATCTAAACAACTAGTTTATCAAAAGATTGACAAATGATACTGCTACTCTAGTTGGATTAAGTACTTTGTAAATAATTATGTGACCACTGTGAATGTTTGTTTTTCTTCGGCTAGAATAATCACTCAATGATCTGTTTTGTTGTTTAGATATATGGAACAACTATTAAGTATTTTGTTTGATTTTAGCTTTGGTTTACATGTACACAACAGTCGCCTCTTGAAATTATTAATTCTTTTTTCTAGGTTTATGCACAGTTCGCCGGATCTGAAGGTAAGAAGGCAAGTCAAGAATCAAGATTTGCTGCAATTACATGTTTTGGTGAACTTTCTAAATGTGGTGTAAAACAGAAATCTACTTTAGATCGTGTTGCCACTGTAGCTATCAACCTACTCTTAGATTATTTAGAGCGCGAAAGTAAGTTTTATGCATAAACCCCCATATATATATTCAATTGTTATCTTATTAGATGTATTAAAGTATTCTTCAAATATTTTATTTTCAAATATCCAGTAAATGGTAGATGATAACGTTAAACAACATGCCTGGTATTTAATACTTCTCAATATAATCTATCAGTACTGCTATTCTATGATAGTGCTTTTCGTAATCAGATGCCCCTATCCTAATTTAGGTCTTAATTACAATGTACTTGAAAATAAAAAGCTGGTCTCAGTAGACACTTACGGAACATGTAGATTTTAAGCCGATAACAATATTTTTATTGCTCCAACCGTACACATGAATAACGCAACCATTCGTTATTTTTGGAATATCTTTTGTGTTAGTCTCGCTTTTATTTCAAACCTTATTTATTGGTAGCCAATGTGAATTTTAAAATAATGGAGGGATCTCATAACCGAACATGGGGAATTTTATATTACTTCAAGACTAAATAAGCATTATTCAAAACAATCGAATATTGCCATTGAAATATTTTGTCTGCCTTTCGGTCAGTGGTTTGAATATTTGATTGATAACCATTTAGTCACAATTTCAATGTCGTTAACTTTGTAGTGTTGGTTGCTATATCAAGTCCACATAGCTTATTCTAGCCTCTGGACAGATCCATCTATTCATTCGTCTCAAGCCACATTTTTACCCTGTCACTTATTTGCTTATCAACCTCGACTGTTTTATGTGAGCGTATGTATGTGCATTTCTTATCTTGCTCATGATAAGTTTGTAACTTATTTTCGTCTGACTATAAATATCGATTCACATTTGGTTGAATGGAGTCGGCTTACTCGTCTTCTCCATTGCGCGTCATTTTATTTTGCTTCACTTTACGATCAACGATTGTACAAATTATACGTATTCAAAATTTCATCCTTGTATTTGACTCATTTAATTCCGTTATTCACCAACGCGAGTTAGGTTAGTGATTATATACAAGGATTGACGACATGTACATTTCGATAGCAATCAGAAACGATCTACCTGGAGTCAGATCTCGAGCCACTAAAACTTTATTCAAACAAGTAACACAACACGTGTTCTACGACTGTGTACAATAATTGTGTTTTGTATTTATTTATGATTGTTTGTCCAAACTTGAATTAAGTAATAACCAATACCAGTATGTGAATATGCTTGATTCAGGTCGTCCAAGCAGTATGATTTACAAATAACCAAAGAATTACTTAATTCAATCATTATCGGCTATCTATATTTCTGTATTAGGATATTTTTTATACATGTTCTATTATCACCATGGTGATCCCGAGCACTATTTGGTGTTCAACATCAGAATAAATACACTCGAATTCAAAATAAACCAAGAAATCTTGGTTTTTCTTAAAATCATTGTTTACTTAAGACCATAGACGCAACATGCTGTGTAGTTTAATGTATGCTTTTCTTCATATCGATGTCCTTTTTAAAAAATTATCAGTTCACATTATTATTGTAGAAATCTAGGAGATACGTGGCGCCATTGTATGGTGACTTTTTAACATCCACGATATCTAGATATCTATAAGCAAAAGACGGACAATCCAGTAGGTAACGATTTAACATGTGCCAACTCATAAGCGCTATGTTAAAATCACTGAGAAACAAATTTAGGATGTCGTTATGTTCCCGTATTTACTTGTGTTTTCCACTGCTAGTTACCAGCATTAGAAAAATATTTTTGGAATAGGATCTACAGTTGCACTGAAAAATTAATATTGTGTTAACATATGCTAACCACCACTCTAGCTCAATTAGGCAATCTACGCGGGAAAGATCTCACGGACATTATATTTATTACATACTTTACTCGACATTTTACTATGTATTTTGTTTCTTTATTTGAACGTATAGATGTCGGTGTAAATGGGCACCAAAATAAATATGAACCACACAAGTAAAAATGCGAGGTAGTAAAGGGATAAGTGAAGTAGGGTTAGTATTATCAGATGAAATACAGAAAGTCGCCAAACATCCTTAGCTAAAAGGGGCCATGCTTCATAAGCAAAGAATATGTGTATACTGAAGTGATTAATCTTTATCAGATTTTGTGCTTAACAACTTGTCCATTGTAAAATTCATATTAATTACCAATTAATCCACTTTAGCATATGAAGAGGCAATCATTTATGCTGCTAAACAATTGGCTGGATGGCTACATTGTTTAAAATCGAATCCTCCTGATCGTTTCTTTAATTTTATAAAGGTAATCCTTTTGAAAGTTTATTTGTGTTATGAAGTTCCAATTAATCCATGAATTGCTCTAGCTAATTTTACCTCATCTGATTTTTAACCTTACTAAAATATTTGTTTAAATTGCTTCATTAGTAACTGTTATTCTAGACTGTTGAACACATCGTAAAAACGTGTCAAAGAAAGTACTAAATCTAAACGTCAGTGGTAGATTATTTCAGCTTTATAGGGTCTCCCGATCTCTCTCATCAATCCCTTTAGTTACATTCGGAGTTGTACCTCACCAAGTATACTGTTGTTGGACTACATTTTGCGATCATAGACAACTTAGACACTATTTCCCACCTTATAATGTTTAAAATATTCCTGTGACCTCTAAATGTTTACCAAAATATAAATACAGACCTCAGTGTATTATGCTCTACTTGATAGGAGTGAAACGAAGTATATGACATCACTTAGACATTCGCCAAAAATAATCACAGTCATAGTTTGGCAACAGTCAATATCTTACTAGAGAATTATTTGTCGTCCGCAATGCTCTTGTAGTCGTAATTTAGGATCTTTTCATTTAGAATTTAGAGTTATGTTATTATCTTAAAAACATAAGCTAGACTGCACCTATTAGCTTTTAAATCGGAATATTTGTGCGGAGTTTTCCTTACTTCTAATATTTACGGACATGGTTTATTGATTTTCTCTATAATCAGTTACAGTTAGTATAATAAACATATATTTTTGTAAATGTGACTACTAAATTATTACGTCAGATGATTTAGTTCACGGCACGCATAAAATCAAACATGAACAATGATACTGTTTATTTTGCCATATCTTTTATGATAATATTCTTAGTATTTTAAAAAAAGTATCCTATAACGATTGCGATTCAGATGTCAATATTAATCATGCTTCTACTTGTTATTATTTGAACCAATGTGCATACCTACAGGTTCCACGTTGTGACTGACTGACGGACTTAATATTATAACTTCTCTGATCTAGTCATGATACGCTAATAAAATCTTTTATTTCGCTATCTATTTACTCAGTCATATGCTTTCTCGAACAAAACAAGTGCATCTGTCCATTCGGTTTTGCTTATGTGCTTGGATACAGCATTATCTAACGGTAAGTAGTTATCTTACTGCCATTATTAATACATGTTCAATGAGTTTTTTAAATTCTAAGTATCGTGTATAAAATTCCTTAGTCGGTACAATACTACTGCTTACTACTAACTCCAATTAGCAATCAACGTCCTGTTTATATTGGTCTTTAATTGATTAGTTCTATTTAATTGCCTATACTTTCATGGATTAGTCACATCTTCGGGAAAGAATTCACCTTCGCGGTAATTCTTTTGACTGGCTGGTATCTGAAAAAAATTTGACACGTATTCAGAAAGCTGAATTGGTCTTTCCTAACTTAAGTCACTTGTGGCACCGGCGAGATGTCCGCTTGTCAACCTAAGTTTACTATGCAGCAGTTTTCTTCGCTCTACTTTATAGGTTTGAAACATGACCATTACGAATAGAGGATATTTTCAGGTTACCAGTATTCGATCAAATGTATCTTCGAAACATCGGTCGCGTATTTTGGGAGCACTGAGCGAGTAATGCTGAGGATAGACATAGAGTACTAGATAAAAATAGCGAATCGATTGATGGAGTAGTGGGTTTTCATCAACCGAGGTGGTTGAGGAATGTGTTGCGTATGCCCAACTATCACCTATCTCGACGGGTGTTTTCTGATTTAGGAGTATGCTGGGAGAAATCTGGGTTGGGGGCAAACTAAAACATGGCACCAGTCCATTAAGTCATTAAGAGTTTAACTGAGCCATGTTAGGAGGTATATATTACCTGATTGGAGTCCACGTGATTATCGCAACTGATTAGAGACTTCGGACGACATAGTTCATAATCGTTTGGGATAGTATAAGTCCATTCGCTCTTTTTCTTCCTTTAAAAACCGAGTTCTAAAGTCTCCTTGTACATTGTCTCGTTTTTCTATACCTAATCGTTTTTGCTACCACTGATAATGTTACTACTACTAAAGAGATTTGTCTCTATCTCTATATACTAATACAATGTGGCAACTTGAACTGATGCACATATGTCAGGTTCTCTATTGCATGCGGCTGACTAACTGAATACTTTTGATCAAATAAAAGTACACACTATCCTTTGGTTAAAATCCATTTGAGATAAACTTTAAACATTAAAAAAAGTCTTTTTATGACACCACAAATTTATTTAAAGTTCAGATCTACTCTATAAGGGCTATAATTGTATGAAAATAATCTATAAGCTGTTAGAACTTATCAATTTATATATGTATGATTATTAATATTTTCATACGTTTTGTACATGATATCTTTGCCATATTACATTCAAAATTGTCTGATAATATTTCTTTAACTTTAGGTGTATCTGGCAATAAATTTCCGACTGCAATTATTCCAAATCTTCTAGCATCAGTCGAACAAGCATCTGGTCAACCTTTTCACTCAACAGCGATTCATAAGTCTGTTATGGCATCATTGATTTGGTTACGGTATACACTGTCTATGACAAAATTACCTATTACAGAGGAGTTCTTCAAGTCAAATATTAAGTCGTCATCTTTCTGGAATATGCTGTCAAATGTGTCGGGAACCAATAATAAACGTTGTCCGTGGTTTGCTGAAAAGTTTCTACAGACTGCACCATTCTATGGTATTTAATTTCTTCTGAATAACTGATTAAACTCTCTTAATTCATTTAATTAGCTCAATTGCGAGGTGTATATTCATGTACTTGTCTTCCAGTCAAGATCAATTAATACTACTCGATCACCTTAACCACACAGGTGACTTAAAGCCGAACGTTTTAACCACTGAGCTTAATCATCTCTTAGTCACCCTTTTGTCCGTTCGAATCAGAAAGCACAGTTTCAAGTCAAGCTGCATTGACTAAGTTTATTGTCGTGGGGAGTTTAGATTCTCCACAGAAAAAAATAATGGATACAAATTTACGTGTCTTTTCATTATGAGAAATTTTCTATCTAGTTATGTGAGTTAACAAGGTCTTATGATTACTGAAGTCCAATTCGAGAAAACTAGTATTTTTCTCAGTCTTGATAATCGAGTAGGTTGCTAAGAATTTTTTGTATTTATCAATACAAAAACCAAACTTCATTCATGCCAAGCCTATAAAGCATGATTCTGTTTCGAGACTCATTTTTAGAAGAGCTGCACTAGCATATATTTAGAATGTGTTGTAAGTATAGTTGCCACGTGATCACACTGATAGTATGTGCTAACAGAGATTAGAAATATGCATTCTACCAAGAAATTGAGCTTAGTGACATTAGCACGCAATCCATATATGGAGTAATGGCCATTTTCAGCCTGTTTACTGCCCGTAAAATTGGGATGATCCCACATTAGTATGATTAGGATTATGGGCACAGAAATGACCTGCAGCATGTATTCTTTGGAACTTTAATGAATCTAACAGCCTGAATTATATGAGACTAAAGTTTTAGGCCAAGCCTTATCAACAGTTAGCAATTTGTTTGGGAATGTAGCATTAATTTACACTCTCTTGTTGGGAAACCTCAATGTCATAATAGTGAACCAATTCGAAGCCTTGTCTGTATTTCTCATGTAACCACCGTGTACGTGGCATACAAATTGAGCGAGCAAAAATTTCTGTTTGAATATGTTCCCACCTTAGCTCTACATTGTAATATATGTGTAATACATATGTGTATATGTATGATTAGTATTGTCTATAAAAATAATTGTAAGTGAATAACATCTATTCAGTGAACAGTTAATCAAATGGTCAATGTTGAGACAAATCTACTCAAGGCAATCGGTGAAAAGTCCAAACCACCAATGGTGTCAGTTAACTAAATAACCGGACAAAACTAGAACATTCTTTAGCTTAGTTGTGTTGAGGAAAGTTACAATCAAATATGACCTTTGTTCATTTTCAGTTGTCCAGGTAATAACTCAGAAATCTTATTATCATGACTAACATTTTTATTTATGTTTTACCTGGTACTCATACTTAATCATCATCTTCAAAACTCACTAACTACCAAATCATGATATGATATGATTCCATAAAACGTTGGTCAACTTACAGTTGTTTCCCAACATAGAAGCGGATATCTGTTTGACCTAGTTGTTTTAAAAAAAAAATAAAAACCACATATTTTATTCTATCCAATGTGTTACATAGATTGGTCTAACACAACGAAGACTGATTAAGTAATGAAATAATCATCTGATCTGATACTGTCTTATCTCTTTCCAAATTTATTTCACTGTATTATACTCCTTCGATAACATCTTCAAACCCTACTCTTTCACATTAATGCTTATACTCTTACTACTTCTACCACTATGGGATTTCAATCGACAACTGCATCTCTGTACTAATGTGGTATGGCAATTCGAACTGATGTTCGTACGTACGAAGTTCTAGGTTGTGACTGACTGACTGATTGACTATCTCTTATATTTAAAGCGTAATAATTGAATGGAAATTTTTCTTCGATAAATCATTATCATATACACACAGTAGCAGTACTCAATCTAATTTATTTTGTAAAGATTTTGTATAGTTTTTTTCCACTAATAACTGATAAAAAAATCATTCTAAATTTGAGGGGGATTAAATGAGACTCCCTGATGCTCAATAATACTCAAGTTGATGTCAGTTTATGATTAAGACGATTTTTAGTCCTGGTATTCAATGTTTTGCCATTCATTTTTGTCTTTGTTTATTTATTTACACTTCTTACTATAATGTGTTTTACGCTAATTATTGTCCAAGATTCTTGTCAGAAAAAAGGTAGGAAAAGAAATCATTTTTTGTTTGTCTTCTTTTTTCTCCACTTAGTTTTGTGCGCGGTTGGTCGTTTGTTCAAATTACTTCTTTCAGATCTACATACATTCATCACTGACGAAGTGTTAGGGTAGGCATATCATTTTATTATTACTATGAATACTGTTTATCATGATTAATAAAAATTTTTAATGAATCATTTCACTTCAACAATTTTCTTTCTCTTATCTTTTCATATTTGCTCTAGTCTGATCTACAGAACATTACTTCTTCTTTGTATTCATCCATTCTATGATGCTGTGCGCCAGTCAAATCTTGATAGTATTGTCGAATTATTGAAAGCTTCTAATAAAGAACATCGTTATCAACTTACTATGGGATTTTTAAAACATCTACATATCCTTCTTATAAATTATCCGAATATCTTACAGTCTACATCGTCATCTAGTCTATTAGTTCTAGGTCCAAGATTGGTTCCTGAACACTTTTGCTTACAGATATGTGATTTTGTTGGAATTAATGTTTGGGATAATGTTGTTTATCAGAATTCCGAACTACAAACTATTAAACAACCAACTGGTCGTAATAAATGTATTGGTTCCTTTTTATGTAAACTTATTAACGTTCTTGTTTTACCATCATCTTCTAAACCATCCATATGTCATCGAATTTCTAAACAAAACTCAAATGTTTCTTCTCCATTTTGCATGCGTTACTTATTTGATGTGTACATTTTGAGCGTATTTTGCACCAGTCACCCGTGTATTCGTAAGTATATTTTTTAACGGAATTATTATTGCTTCTACTTATATTGTGCACATTGTTTCACCAACACGGAGAATATGGCACTTTTAACTTGTTTATTTAAACACTATTCTAACCCCTCATAAGACTACTTTTGTAATGTCAATAGTGAAACAAATCTTCCTCCATGTCAATTCGTTTACATATTTGGCATTTATACATTCACATGCTAAGCTTCTGTTATATCTTAATTAGAATAAGAAATTCTGTAAACCAGACTCAACAACACAAAATATCCTCAACAAAAATATGCAGTGTTTCCCATACTTACTCTTTAATCCAGACAAAAAAAGTTTTACTGAAGCTGTGGTCAAAGATGACAGTGAAGTGCGTGGGTATTTAAAGGAAATGTTGAAGCATCTTTAGCATTTAGTTAAAAAAGTTGAGAGTTTCAGGGTTCTGGATTAAAAATTTAAATTTCGAAAATCCTGTTTTAGTTTATTCTGACCGAGGTTTTGTGGAAACATCACCTCCCTCAATATTTATATGGTGACTAAAAGTTATGGATTAAGAGGTTTACTCTATCTAAACCTCCCGTTTATTCAATTTTAATGTCTTGTTCTAGTGAATATTTCTGGTAATGCCTGTATTCTTTCATTTGGACTGTTTTAATATTATATGGTGGTTACATTTCTAAATTATTCATAAATACACAATCAGTTTTTATATCCTGATGTTGCCATCCAGTCTATGTTGAAGTATTTTAAAAAAAAACCCTATTTCTTTACCATTCTTCTTTCAGTTGATACCAGGCCCATGCTATGGGAACAATTGCAGTCGAAACTTAAGCTTCCTAAATTATTAAATGAAAACTGTAGTAATTCATTGGGAATCACTTCGTGGGCTACTGAAAACTGGTCGAAAATTGTTGAATATTTTATGAAACAACCATACATCATTCCAGTTAGTGATTTATTTATTTTGTAAAATCCAACTGATGCTTCACGCGTTTGATTGATCTGTCGGTTAATTAAATACTTGTTAAATAATAATGATGATAATGAGTGCTGAACATTTAATCGTAATTTTGGTGAGACTGTAATTTATAGACGACCTTTGATCGACGCTAAAGTGACCTTGAGAATGCCCACCTACTAACTAGTACTAAATGAGGCTTATAAACCAGTATGAGGAATTAGAATTATGGTTTACAGTTGATGGTTAGGGTTAGGAATTAGATTTAGGGTTTTCACCATGAACTGACATCAGCTAAAATGTCCAAACGCTATTTAACCAAATGGATAGATGAAGTTTGCGCCGAAATCCAAGAACTGTTATCCTAAATCTGATTGGTTCTTCCATAAATTATAGTCTCACCGTATGTAAAACAGTCTGAACAGATCGTTCATTCAACCGCTCAGTTTAGTTTTGCATTTTTTTCTTATCAGGACATAAGTATTTTTCTGGACTACTTCTAATCGTAAGAGGAAAATGATATCTGTAAAAGTCTTAACGATAGAAATTAAAATAACTTCAACATTTCACTCACCAATCTGGTTGAAACTTCTCTAACTGTTCTGAAAACATTTCGTTCACATTTAGACGAAAGTTTTTCTACCGCTTCTCACAATATTTGTATAAAAACTCTGGAATGTCAATTATGATCTGAAAATATAATAAAATTTCTAGTTTTTCCCAATATTTATATGATAAAAAATTTGCCTGTTACTCAGAATATCAGTAATATTGTGATTTAGTTGAGAGTTTAAGTAAAGAAAAGTGTTAGGGAAAGGGGCCCTGAAAGCACTGAGAAACATCCTATCCAATCAGTACTCAATAAATGTTTCACCAGAAACATCCAGAAAGTGAAAAGTTATATGTCAAGTTTCTGATTAGATGATTACCTATACTGTTACTATGTTTAGCAGCGTCCCGGATCTTTCCAGAAGCCTAAAGCCATCTAAAATGGTATAAATACCCTAGATTCTCTGTATATAAACAAACCTAGAAGTAAAGTGTTGTTTCCAGTTTTCGCGTCTTTTCTTTCGTGTTCAAGTTGCCGTGTAGATTTAGTCTGCGGGTTACTAGAACAGCTTAAGAAACCGAGTCAAGCGTTCATTTAGAAGATTTATCAAAAAAATAATATGAATTTTTACTGATCCACTTGTTGGGTAGGATCTGCATCTTTAGAGTAGTAAGCTTTCCACATGATATTTCTATTTATTCCATATCCTTTTCATTGGATGACTTGTTTAGTAATCAAAGTTAAGCGGGTTAATTACTGTAAATAAAGCCACGCTACAGAAGACTCAACCATAATTTTAGTTCTATCTTGTATTGCATTCACAAACGAATTAAGATTCATCCCATTACATAATCCAGTAGCTATTTGGACTCAGTGGTCAAGTGGATAATGTAGTGGTGTTTGAAGCAAATGATACTGTGTTCTAGTCCCAGAATTACCATCAACTCTAAGATGAAGGTACATCAAATAGGATGAAGCGCGCCTCTTGGATTCCACTCAGTCAGTCAGTCAGTCAGCTACAACGTAGGACCAGGCACATATATGCATCGGTCCAAGTTGCCACTACTAGCCACTATTCAACTTTGCTTATATTATCTTGTATTTCTTTTTGAATTTTGTGCAAAAAACTGAAAGTTGCTTTCTTAAATATTGTATCAATTAGTTATGCATAGATTGTTTAATATTTTGATGTTCTGTTATGGTTATACTTGTCTAAATTTTCTAGGCAGATCGATATGCACTTCAACGACTAATCAAATGGTCACCTATTGGTATCGGTCAAAATTTGATTGAAAAAATATATTTGAATTTTTCTTCCGAGTCATTTACCTCAATTAGTGAAAGAGATGTTCAAATTATGCTGACACCAGAAGGTCAACTTTTTAATCATGAACTTCTTGAAAGGTATTTTCCTCTCTTTATCTATGTTTATGGAATTATAAATCGTAATGGTTTACATCGATGATGAGTAATTATCTACACCATTCCTTGTCTATACTTATTCTCATAAAAAATTTATGTAAAACTCTGAACTAACAAGTAAATTTAAGTTTTGTCTGTAAGGAGTTTCATTGAAATCACGAACCGATCTAAGCTTCGAGAGGAGATTTCTAGAGTTCTAGTGAGAAGTCGTGGTCAGTGGAGCCAACCCGTGTACACCATTGGTTTGGAATTTGGGTTTTTCAACCCCATAGGTGGATCCTCCGTAACCATCTGTTATAATTTCTCTCATCACGACTCAGCTATTCCTATTGCTTAGTATTCTTGGACACCAATTTACTCGACAAGTCCCCAAGTCAGAGCACGGTTGAACAGGAAAGAAATATTCCAAATAACAAGGGTAGATGGAAGTAAGAAGCACAATAAGAGAAACGTTAGTATATTTATAATTTTTACATGAGAAGATTCTAGAATCTTCTCCAAGTATCGACTAGCACTAAATGGATAAGAAATAGCTAGTCAGCGTGCACCTACACAATCATGCATGGAGTATGTTGGGATGACCCTGTAATTTTCTCGCAAGCGACATGACAAGCTCGTTAGTCATCAAGGGGCGTTTCAACCAATCAGCGATTAATTAGAAGTTGTGTGAAGTTATGTTACTAAAATAACGAAATCCTGATTGGCTGATTAACACACTGCTACTATATTTAGCAGTATTCTAGAACTTTCAGTAAAACTCAAGGACTCTTAAATTATTATAAAATCCCTGTATTTTCTGTACATAAATGAACCCTGTAGTAAAGTGCTTCCCACACACTTTGTGCCTTTTCTCTGGTCTTCAAGTCGCGGAGTAGTGCTAGCTCGGGGATACGGAACTAGCTTAGGGAAGCGAATATAGGGTTCACGATCGGCTGGACGTAACAGTATGCTTTAATCCAATCTATGTTCCGCTAACACCGCAAATGCGGTTAAAGTGCCAGACATTCGCTTTTCGTCCTCTCAATTTCGTAAACAACGCTCCCACCCCTAGGAGGCAGTTGGCAGGCTTTCCCTGACAGTGGTTGTACACGTGTGGCAATGTGGGAGCATTTCAAGAGGGAGAGCAGGCTGTCCTCACCCCCAGCCGTATCAGAACATTTGTGGGCAATATAAACATTAAAAGTAACCGAATTTTTTTAATAATTAGTTTACAATGATTATAATGACTGAATTAGTCACATAATTTTGTCTATTCTTACAAATTTTTAGTCTACCAAAATATGAAACTTCTTGGGTTAATGTTAAACGTGAAAGTAAATTATACTCCTATGATTTACAAATGGATATTTTATCAGCTCAATTAAAGAAAGTACAAGAACATCATAAACATTATATAGAATGTAATAATGATACTACTCCAATTTTAGATAAATTAACTGGTCAGTTAACTGAAAAACAATTAGAAGTTGTACGTAATGAATTGAATAAAGAAAATGAAATACGAAAAGTTATGCAATCGGTAAACTATCTCCATTTCTTTTTTGTGTTTCATATTTGGAACTAATTATTCATTTTTAATGAAATGATGATTCTTCATAGTTGAAATCATGAGTCAATTGAAGCTAGACCACCATGGAAAACCTGGAAGCACTGGACGGCCATTTCGTCCTGCTATGAGACTTCTCAGGAGTGCGCGTCCACGATCCCGCACTCGCGGAATTCGAACCCAAAACCTACCAGTCTCACGCCAGAGCACTTAACCGATAGACCACTGAGTCAGCCGGCATCCAGCGGTGTCAATGTCTAACTTCAACCAATCCACAAAGTTTAAGAAACCGTTTACCAATTGATGATTCGATTGATTAATCATCCTAAAGTCGTTTTTTTTAGCAAACAATTTATGTATTTGAAATTTGTTTGATATTGTTCGTTTTAGGAAACTCTTTAGCATATTTACCTCATTGAAAGTTCTTTTAGGTTCTATATCATTACAGAATCAGAAGCTGTCATTCACACCACAATGTATGTCATATACCACATTGTTTAATGCTAGATTTACTTCATTCACTCTTACATCTCACCGTGCTTGGTTCATACAACCTATCATCACTTCAATTTCGGTTATTTCCATTATATGATAAAAAATCCACCAAATAAACAAGTTGACTTTGATCAATTTCCTACCTGCCATGTTGGTAGGTGTAGACTACCTGGTTGGGATTCGCGAGATGATAGCAATCGATGGTTAGAGACCTTGAGTGACATGGCTCAAAATCGTTTGCAATGGAGAATGTGCATCCACTCTTTGTGTTCTACCAAATTCTAATCTGAATTCTTCATGTCTCTTTCTTTTTTCTCTTTTCAAATTTATTTCATTGGATTATACTCCTTGAATAACATCTTCAAACCCTAATCTTTCGGATTACTGTTTACACTCTTACTACTTTTACCACTATGGGATTTGAATCGACAACTGCATCTCTGTGTTATGTGGTATAGCAACTCGTACTGATTTACTTGTGTACGTACGTACGAAGTTCTACGTTATGACCGACGACTGAATTTCCCAAATTTCTCTGTACAATAATCTCTTCATAAATTATTAATAATTTTCATAGTTAAAATCATGAGTCAATTGAAGCTAGACTGACTTCAAGGGATGTTTCCTTGAGTTCTAGTGGGAAGCAGTTACCAGTGGAGTTCAACCAAGTCTGTTGCAGACTGGTAGGTCCTGGGTTCGAATCTCGCGAGCTCGGGATCGTGGATGCGCACTGCTGAGGAGTCCCATAATAGAACGAAACGGCTGTCCATTGCTTCCATGTTTTCTATGGTGGTCTAGCTTCAATCGACTCATGATTTCAAATATGAAAATACTGAAATCTCCGACACCCCTTCTGATCTATAATAATAATTTCTTTTTCTTTTCTGTTCATAATGTGTGTGTTATACTGTATTATGTATGTATATTTGTATATTTTTGATAAGAGTATAATGTTAAACTGTTTTTCTTTTCAGCTTGATTTAAGAGCAAAACATATGTGTGATATACTCATTAATGCATTGAATGTATTTGTTTGGCAACCGAATAATCATTCATTACCTATTTATTATCAAGAAGCTGGACAGATTATTAAATATTTTTGTACTAAATTATCAATTCTATTTGTTAAGTTATTATCAAATCCATTAATATCACCTTATATAATACGAGCTCATAATAAATTTATTGAAGCAATTATGTGTAGTAAATTCACTATTGAAGAATGGGATTCCAGTTTTAATCATGAACTACAGACTTATACACCTATGATCTATTGGTGGTCTGTACGAATTTTAAGACCAGTTAGATTGATGCATTTCAATCATAGTCTATGTAGTGTACTGTTGTCGAAATACTATTCTACGACAACAACATTCGATCAATCAGATCAATTTATAACCAAACAAGCTGTAGAAGATTCTATTTCATTAACAATGTGTTGGTCATCTCAATCTATAAGAGATCATACAAAAAGGATATTCAGTCTACTTTGTGATAAGGTAAATAAAACAAGTTATGAATAAAAATTGTTTTCTTAAACTACAGTTTCGGTATATCTTTTTGTTCTGTCAGTAATTTGAAGTGTATATACTATTATAGATAAAGTGTAATAGACAAATAAATTTTTGGTTGTTAAATGGTAAATTCTTTTGTGGCAACTCGAATATAATGATTTGTTTCATTTGTACTTCTCAGTTTTCATAGAAATCATGTTTAGTTTATGTCTACATCTTCTGTCATTTCCTGGTTGTCAGTGAACGATATTTCCTTCATTTTACCTAACCCTTTCTCCTTAGGCTCAATATTTATCACATGACTTGATCCGTGAGGATGTGAATAACTAAATTGTCTTCGTGCTGTAACTGAGAACGTCAATGGTTTTTGTGACCCCTTGTTCTATGCGTGGCTTGTGGAAGATGACCTAGTCTATGTTGTGCAGGGTCAGCTGAATACCGTGAAACCATGATTGAAGTTCGTAAACTTGGAATGGAATTTGTATATCTTAATTTCCTTTCTCTTTTAGCTTCGGCTACTCAAAAGGACAATAAGATTTGAGAAATGTTATTTATTTTCTGTCGACATTCATTTCAACAAGGCGGAGTTCGTACAGCAATTGTTGCTGAAATTAAATTTAAAAATAATTTTTTGTCAACCGAAAAATCATTGAAAAGAAAGAAGGGTCGGATGAATATTTCATCCTTCTCAACAATGCTTACTCGTGACTTTTTAAAGGGTTCGAATCTAGAATGTTCAAGTCTCCACCCCCAAATGCCCTGGTACGGCCGAGAGTGGGGAGGGCTCGCCTCCCCTCTCGAAATGCTCTCACACGGCCACATAAACCAAGTATGTTTGAAATAGGTGATTCGTATAGTGGAGGATGATGTTGGTGTTCTGGACTTAGCAGATAGAGCTAAGCAGGAAAAGGACCAATAAGAACGCTAGTTTGCTCATACTGGTCGATGCGTCACTGTTGTGGGACAGTGCTAAGATTGTATAAGTCGTATTCCCACCGGCCAATAAGTCATGTGATAATTACCTGGGCTAAAAGTCAAAACAATAACTGTATCATCTCTGAGCTGGTTGACTTCACAAGCCACATATTCTAGAACCTCGCCTATTCAATATTTTTATTAAAATGGTTTTATAAAAGCTTTGTTTACAATTCGTAAGTAAATCTCATTACAAATCGTTGATAAATTAATAAAACTGAATTGCCATTTTGATCCTATTTAATAAATTATAATCAGTATTCACATCTAATGTTATATTAGATTATCAGCTAAACTGTTACCAGTCAATAAATTCATGCTAAATATTTCATATTGTTAGGTCACAGTTAATTACCACTTTTTTTTTCTTTCTTTCGTTCTAAAAATCCTTCACCATTTTCTCAGGTGCCAATCCATAATTTGAATACATCTTTATTATTATCATTTTTGTCGCCTACTATTGATCATGCATTTCTACATTCCTCATGGATTCATACATTACCTGAAGATTTTCTATCAACAAAGTTTCCACAAAGATTAGACGATCAACACTCTATAGTATTCGATTGGATGAATGCTGATTTAATTAAAATTTTACTGAAATCATTTGAAGGACATTTTCAAATTGTTGCTGATAATGATGAACATTATCAAAAAAATTGTGCAATACAATGTGATAGTATTCTACATATTCTTCCATTAGATTGTTTTCTCAAAGTAGGAATAATCCTTTTTCATTTGATTATTATCTAGGGTTGTTTCTTTTTCGCTTAAAATGGAGAATCTTACTACCTTGTCATGTAAAAAAGACAATTGTTTGTATAATAACAGTAATATAACACAGAACTACTTAAAAGCTAGCAAGGTCTCAAATTAGTGAGATAGGTGGTTCCAGTCAAAGACGTAAAAAAAACCAAACTGAATAATATTGCGTCTTATTTTAATATAGGAATTTCGGTATAATCAGATACCAGTGTAACATACTCGACGTTTAAATAAAATGGTCATATATGTTCAGCTTAAAGACATTTTTAGTGTTAAGCAATATTCCTATTAACGAATTAATGTTTACTTGTTCATTTCTGTTACTCTCGTTTTATTATTGTCTCATATAGTTATGCAACATTAAGGTAACTGTTCATGTCTTAGTTACAAAATTGACATATGTGTTGAGATCGTATATATCAACACTCTTACGATTAATTTTTGTCAAACCCTTTTATTAACTTATTTAAAAGACAACGTTATTCGGACAGTAACAATTCGTCTATTTCTTTGTTCTACTATGATCTCTAACATGTCTGTATAAACATGTATGCTTGGTCATATGTGACAGCCTACGCACATATCTCACTTCAGCTTAAGTATTGATAGCTTAAGTATCACTCGATGAATCATTATCTTTCCCATGTATGTATGTGTTCGAATCCTATGATTAGCCTTTGCCTTGCCTCGCTTCGCCTTGATTCGATCTGATCATAAATTAACCTCTGTATTCGCTCGCTAACATACATTCTCCTCTCTTCTCCAAATTTACTCGATTTCCTTGTAACTTTGTTATCTGCGCTATCTGCTAACAAACTGTAGTCGCCCCTTTTTATTGCATTCTGAATTTAAACAGCGTTGGTGATTTATATTTGCCAATGATTATCAAGGTGATTGATTAACGAAACTAAGTCACTACACACGTATAGTGACAGTTCTTCTTGTTATCTCACTTATCTCATGACTAAGTTCGATAGGATTGTATAGAAATGAGTTGTTATTAATGCTTACTAATATTATCTATCTATAAAAACGATTCTGATAGTTTATACTTTTTAGTTATGTCCATAACTAACCAATCAAACCGTTGCTTAATTCCCCACCACATCAATCTGGTCTGATGTATCTGTATTTGCATGTGACCTGCCAATTGAAGGACATTATTATTCTATCATATTAGTGTGGCTGCAACTCGTATTTTTTTTATTCATTTCGATAAGACACGCAATACTGGTCGAAACAGATAAAGTTTGGAACCAAATTGTCCTTGTCCTAACCATAGCTTTCAAATAGACTCTGGGTCGCGTTAACAGTTCTAATAGAATATCTGTAGAACAAATTAAGTCCTACATGATTACTTTTCTTTACCGTTCACTTCCTCAAAACCATCTTAACTACTACGAACAATGAACCTCTTTTTGTTCTAACTTTGCATTTTAAATTAATCTGAGAAAAGACAATATTATTATTGTCTTGGAGAAAGGAGTTTCCTATTGCCGTTCACTATAGTACTATGGTTTTGTTTAGTAGTTTTTAGAATTAAATGTAAAGTGGCTTCTCTTGTAAAAAAAAATACTTATTTGAAATCATATAGTAATCTCACTGAGTTTGTACTTTGTTATTCAAGCTAGTTTGTATGGTAAAGTGGTAGTATTATTATTAGTAGTATGTTTCGGGGTTACTTTTCTTTCACACAATTTATATTTCTATTCTAACTTGATAACTAATCTATCACATATAGATTAATCAAAAGATACATAGCTTATTGATGCTCAACTCCCCAAGTACAGAGCTGCTAACTCGGCCCTAATCCAAAATTTATGTACGAGTCCTAATAATACCACTACCCGATCTCCGAAAACCGAAATAAGTAGGCTGTGATTTGAACCTATGACCTAGTGGTTGAAAGTCGAATACCTTAACCATTAAGTCAGTTGAACTAAACAGTTCTCAATATAATTTGTAGTTAAATTAGTTAATTAATATCTATGTTCAAGCGCCAACATAGATCGGACTTAATATTTTTACTGACATCACAAAATTAGTTATTTTTTAACATGAGACTCGGCTTTAGTCACAGTTAGCTAAGAATGTTTTTTCCCTATCATTTCGTTTTACCGTCATTTTGTTGAATTAAATGATCGGAATTAATTTTCCTTTGTTTCTCCTAACGATGATATACTTCACAATATCTTCCTTCTCTTTTTTCAAAATTGATCATTCTATGATGATTTTATTACTTACGATAAAGTTGTTGCGCCAATTAGCTGATGGTTGTTCACGAGATCCTGCCACTGATGAAGATTCAAACGACCTGAATGAAAATGATTTGTCGGATGATGTTCCATTCAATGATTCGTTGAATACTGATGATTTGGCCTCACGTAAATCGATTTCATTCACCGCCACAAGTTTAATGATGTTAATTACTGATTTATTTGTACATTATGTACATAGATTGGAACATAATGATGAGTTCATTGGTAAATTAGCCAATCCAATAGTTTCCACTCTACTAATTAGTTTAGTATCGGAATCTGAGCAGGCGAGAGAGATTTCAGCTCGTGTAAGTATTAATCTTTTAATATTTAGTTTTATCAATCCTTTTTCTGGGCAAAATATTTGATTAAAACCCTCGTTAGTCAAAATATTTCATCTGTTTTCGTTCGCTATTTACTGTTACTACTGTTCATTACTGATAGGATGATATTCTGTTAAACAGGTTGTAGCAAAGCAATAGTGTATACTATCCGCAGCAGCACTAAAGTATTTAAGCAAAATATTTTTCTGCCTATTGTAAACCTTGAATTAGATCGACAAAGTAGGCTTAACATTTCAAATTGAACATATGTCGGTAACGAAATACAAGTCCATATATCAGGTTTTAAGCTGAATTTACTATATTCTGGTTAGAAATATCATTCAAATGACTAAAATAACTCATAATGTCATTGAATAAGAAAAAGAGAATTCAGCGAAGAAAATTTTCTTTTCGACGAAATCATTTACTTAAGCTGTACATTCGTATATATAGTGATATGGAAAGTATATGTCTACAGGAGGCTAGAAAAGATTGCATTATAAATTGATTCGACAATAAATAACAAATGAGGTGACGTACTAATCAAGGGGTAAGGAAGAAAATATTATAGAGTTGAGATCATGAGTCAATTGAAGCTAGACCACCATGGAAAACCTGGAAGCACTGGACGGCCGTTTCGTCCTATTATGGGACTCCTCAGCAGTGCGCATCCACGATCCCGCACTCGCGAGATTCAAACTACTATTTGAACTATTATCTGACCCATAAATTATTTTCTTCCTTACCCCTTGATTAGTACGTCACCTCATTTGTTATTTATTGTCGAATCAATTTATAATGCAATCTTTTCTAGCCTCCTGTAGACATATACTTTCCATATCACTATATATACGAATGTACAGCTTAAGTAAATGATTTCGTCGAAAAGAAAATTTTCTTCGCTGAATTCTCTTTATCATTCAAATGCTCAAAACAAAGCAGAATGGAGTTAGAACTTATTGTCTAATAATCTCCCCATCCATTAACTAGTCATTTTCTGACTTAGAATGCAAAACCTTCAAACTACCGTTAGAGAGCATATTCTGTACGATTGATTTACACTTTTTTAAAACTCTTACTCATGTATATTCTTTGCCATTTATTGTATCTCTTCAGTGTCTTTACAAGCTTGTCGAACGGATACCTCGTGTAATTGAACTAATTAAACTACAGGAAAGATCATTCTCACCTGACTCAAAATCTATTCAAGATTCTACTGAGCCTACAGATATCGACATCACATCAGTTGATAAGAATCCAACAGAATCTAATCTCAAGGATGAAGCAAATGTTGATGAAGATAGTGGGACTGTCATCCCACCTGAAAAATCTGATGGTAAACCCAGAAAAAAATTAAATAAAAATCAAAGACGTAAACAGAAGTTGACTCAGTCAGTTGCAGCTGCGGCAGAAAAGCATCAGGTCACTGAACAAATGTGTACTAAACCATATTCTTCTCCAGCTGATTGGCCAAAATTACCTATTTGGTCTTTTGTACAGGTTCGTATTTGGATCATTCGTAGCGATCGATCAACTCATATAGCTCAGTTAGCTGAACAGTAAGTAGGTTGATGTATTTCTCTCTTTTAAAGATGAAATTTATGGATAACTTTATGATTTTCCACTAACAGAAGTAATAATCATAAACTCATCATTTAGTAACTAAAAAAGCATTCAACAGAGACGGAAACGACGTCATATAAGAGTATAGAAGTGTGTGTTTTCGACAGAATAAACAAACGATATTCAAACATTCGTCAGTGAAGTTCATTATTAATAGGTGTTCCATAAACCTTTTGTGATTTCTATCTTTCAAATTTCTTGTTTCCGTATGTATTCAGATTCTGTCTATTCTCTCTCTCCCCTCTCTAACACACAATTTCTTTTTTTCATCTTAATCACAGTATTCCTTTAAAACGCTTCTTGAATTGTCGTATGAAAGACGAATAAACAAACAGTTTTGGGTTGTTAACATTTCATTTTTCTCTCTCTTTGTATTTTTTAAACATCAATCTGAATCACTAAAATTAAAATCATAATAAAATCTTCAAGCTTCTCTAGTCAAATAAATCGATGTTAGGTGGTTGGAAGTATTCGGGAGGCGACCCTAAATCTAGGTTTCATACTAATTGGAGCTTGTCAGCGAGGTTTCTCCGTTATCTTAAGAGATTTGTGTTCCCTGTTAGATTCGAACTAATATCTCCTAGCTTCAAAATCTGCGACACTGTCACTGAACTATATAAGCCGTGACTGACCTTATGCAGGACTGAAATATTCACATCGTATTTCGATCACAGAGTGACGACTAATATCACGTTTGTCTAGTCGGTAGGTTTCTATCAGCTCTAAGGACTATACAAACATGACATAGGTCACTACTCCGTGACCAATCAATGTTGCGTAGTTTTCTTTTATAGTCTTAATCTAGTAATTGATTATTATTCGATTGTCAAGAGAACATTTAGAATTACTGTCATTTGAAACATACCATGTTGCCGTTCTGATAACTCAATAATGTGACATCTCTGATGGCACTTGATTATGAGTTTCCAAATCCCACATAGAGCTGAACTGGTTCTTATAAGAATCCAGACAAACCTTGGTGATAAGTGCGACACAAAACCTATGTACAAAATTCCTGTTGATTGCTTTGAGCAAACTAAGATGAATCTTATATTTATCACAGGATATCTGTTTTGTAAGTTTCAACCACATAGAAGTGGTTGTAGATCAACTTTGCCGGAAAAGATTGCAAGTTAAGTTTATTTTCATGGTTGAAAAACCCACTGTGAAGCGTCAGTAGTACGTAAAATCTTCAGTATTCATGACAATAAGCGAATTCCCGTTTGATTGTTTTTAATATTCATTCTCACAAGTAGAGTTTCAATGCCAACTTGGACCAATACACATTTGTGTCCGACCCTACATCGATTATGACTGACTGAGAATTAATTTATCTCTAAATTTATTTGTGTCAGATACAGTAGACCAATCACTCGTAACTTTTGAGTAAATTTTCAACTGAAAAGCGGTAAATTTCTATCGTGATGAACTACATTTGCTTACCTTTAATTTCCTTGTGTGTGTATGGATCAGCAACCAAGTAACTAATCTATACACTAAAACAAATATGTCACACATATGTATTGGTTTGTATTAGTCATTCAGACCGTTACAACATAGAACTTGATAGGCATGTACAGCGGTTCAAGTTGCCATACTCCATTAGCACAGAAAGGTAAAATTGTTAGTTCAAATCATAGAATACTAGAGTTAGTAACAATACGAGTGGTGATTGAAAAGATATTAAATGTATGAAATTTTAAAAAAATTGACAGCTAACTAAAGAGATGATTACATTAAAAAAGTATTATCGTTTTTCTTTATTTAGAATATGGCATTCGCTTCAGTTAGATACAAAATGTGAAAATACACAGTTATTTTATACAAAAACACAAAATGGTGTAAAAGCACTTTTGGAAAAACCAAATGATACTGTTCTGTTAAATCCAATGCTCCTTGCTCAACGTCTGCTGTTGGAAGCGACTCGTCCTAATGTTTCAGTTCAGTTAAGCATAGCTGATGCATTTGCTTTATGCCTTCTTGATCGTAATAATGATGAAATTAGTGTGGCTTTAGATATGTTGGTACACATGTATCATGTCATGTTACATGTAAGTTTCTATTTTTAAAGCCAACTCTACTAATGTTTTTATTATTCATTCTGTTCTTCTGCGATATGTTGTAGGTTGTAGGTTATCTAAATGTAATGTTTAAAAGGTGATTAATGGTTAACGAAGGGTTAATTCTTATTGATTCATTGTTTTCAACCGACTTTCTGTTATAATAAATGTTAATCAAAGTTATAACTGAATGGATAGACAAAAGTCTTTGTTTTAGCCTCAAAGACGCTTTAATGAATTCATTGTTGACATCAATTATCACCATAAAGAACAAGAATAGTGCTTAATAGAGTTTTAACTTTTTTTTCGTTCCAATCCTTCAACGGATAGGACTCTACTTTTGAACTAAACAATGGTTTGCATTATGCCATTGTTGCTATTCCTAAATGGATTTTGATTAGTCTTAGTATATGTGCATCCAGTGCGGATTCCATCGATATAACCGTTGACACAAACTTACGCAAAATAGATAAAACGTGACTAGCGGTGGAATCCGGATTCAAACCCCGTAGTGAACGTCAACTCTAACGTGCAGGTATATCTATCTGAAGAGTCATAAACAAGACGACATCCGCATCCTACGTTCCACAGCTAGCCACATTCCATATTTTATGTCTGATACTTTATATATATATATACGCTGGTCAATTCAAGAGAGAACCGTAGTTTAGAAGGTTTATTCAAGTAACCAAAATAAGATTGTACCAATGGGACCAACTATCACTAACACTATTATGAAAATGCCCACCGAAATAGTAAACATTTCAAAATCATTATGAGCAGAAAAACTATTGATTAACAACCACACATTTGTCTTTGTTACTGAACGAACTTAACCTTAAGTAGTTGCGTTCACATATTCATGAACAGATTTCATGTATTATCACTGCCTACTTTTCTTTTGTCGTTTAAGTTTTATTTAATTCTTTTTAGTATTCTCACTCGACGCCTTTTTGCAAATAATTTGCTTATTATTATTTCATTGTATCGACAGCGTGATCCTGCTGTACAAGATAGTATGGGTCGTATACTTTGTCCTGAGTCACCTGACAGATGGCGTGAACGCATTGGTCTTGCCATGATTTTGACACGACTATCTGATGCACCTGCTATTTCGTTGTCAACATCATCATCATCATCTACGTCACAAATATTATTTAGGCAAAGTTTATTGGTTGGTAATAATGAAGAAAAAACTGAAGATAATATCAATCCTAACAGTTCCAACACAGACAATTTGTCCTCTACTAATGATGATATGCCAAACCAATCACCAATGTGGTTGCTAAATATATTCCGTTTTCTTGTTAGTGATGGATTGAATGATCGTAATACAGCAGTACAATCCGAAATGCTTCAAGCAGGTTTACGTACTGTCCGTAATTTTGGAAAGGTTTGTGTTTATCACTGTCCATATTTGTGTGTTTATGTGTACACTTCTGGATACTTAATTCACCAAATTACTTTTTTCTACTCTCTCTCCTCGTACTTATCGATGTAAAGTTATAATTAGTTTTTTTACGGATAATTGTCTCTTTATGAAAAGACAAACAACATTCTAAGGTGACAATTCTGCCATTCTATTTTAACATTATCAAGACTGTGATAATATAAGACAATAACTGATTTGTTATAATATTCCAACTAGTGTACGGAAGAAATCAACTGTGAAAACTTATCTTGTATTTTCTTCACTAAGTATTTGAGTTTTTGGTACCAGCCATTAGAGTAGATATATAGATGTTGAAAACAACTTTATTTTTTCAGTCGTCCAATATAAAGTATATGAATTATGACTGACTAGTGAACATTATTCGAAGCATGTAGAAGGTATTTATTGTAAGGCACGTATTGTTTTTCTTCCCTTCAACTGTCAATCAGTCAGTCACAACGTAGAACTTCGTACGCATGTACATCAGTTCGAGTTGCCGTACCACATAACACAGAGATGCAGTTGTCGATTCAAATCCCATAGTGGTAGAAGTAGTAAGAGTATAAGCATTATGTGAAAGATTAGGGTTTGAAGATGCTATTGAAGGAGTATAATCCAATGAAATAAATTTGGAAAGAGAAAAAGGATACAGACATGAAGAATTCAGAAGATTAGAATTTGGAAGAACACAAACAGTGGATTCACCTTCGCCACTGCAAACGATTTTGAGCCATGTCATTCAGGGTCTCTAACCATCGGTCGCTATCATCTCGCGAATCCAAACCAGGTAGTCTGCACCTGCCAACACGGCTCAGTTCAATTGCCAGTGACTTCATGGATTTGTGCCACGTTTTGGTCTGGCCGCCCATAGCTTTCTTCCAACCTACTCCTACACCATGAAGCATTTCACGTCGAGGCAGTCGGTGGTTGGGCATACGTAACACGTGTCCCAGCCATTTCAACTGATGAAGTTTCACTACTTCATCGACCGATTTGCTGTCCTCACCTAGTACCCGTTTCCTAACAACTACATTACTTACTCGGTGCGGTGGTCCTAGGATATACGAGTAATGCTTCGGAGAAACCTATGATCGAATACTAGTAGCCTACGAATATCCTCTACTCTTATCGGCCATGTTTCACTGCCATAAAGTAGGACGGAACGAATTGCTGCACAGTAAACCCGTCCTTGGGTTCCTAGACGGATATCTCGCCTACGCCATAAATGACGAAGTTGGTGAAAGCTTGACGAGCCTTCTGTATCCGTGCTAAGATTTCGTCACACTCTAGACCATAAGGGCTGATGAGACTCCCAAGATAAGTGAAGCGGTCGATACACTCAACTACATCACTCCCTATCAATAGTTCAGGTGCCGATGCAACCCAATCCTGAAGCAACATTTTGCACTTCAACTGTATTAAAAATAGGTTATTTCTTACTTGAACCAATACATATATTGGCTAGTTCATACATTCTTTTATACAACTCCCTAAAGTATTATTCGAACATGGGATACTCAGATATTGAGTGAACTGTATCATCATTCACTGAAAAATTCTATAAAACGCATAACATTATTCAAAAGACTTAGATTCAGTCTAAATAATTACAATTAATAAAGTTAGTCTGAATTCCATTTTCTCAAACTATAGTTTACATATTTCATCAGTCTCAGTATGTTTATTGAATACTTTAAATAAAGTATATATTTTTTGTATATCTATTTACTTCTCTAGCAATATATTGGTCAAATTTTGCCAATACTTGAAAACTATGTAAATAAAGCTCCAAATATCCCTGAATTAGACTCTGTTCGTCAATCTATACTCATTTTAACTGGTTCATTATCTCAACATTTAGATACTACTGATCCAAGAGTCGGTACTATTTTTAATCGTTTGTTGAATACATTAAGTTTTCCATCAGATTTAGTAAGTTAATTAATTTTGTATTATATGATTTAACATCTTGTGTGCTAGAAATAAATTTTTTGTGTGCATAAAATGGGTTTAAACTAAAAAGAAAATGTAATCAGTGAGTTTAAGTAGCGGAGATTTGTAGCTCAGATAGGTGATTCTGACTGTATTGTGTTCTCTTGACTGGGAAGTTTAATCCCAAAGCTTTCATCGTCGTTATAGTACAGCATCAACAGCGGTTAATTTGTAGTATCGGTTGTTATGTTAAGCCCACATGCCTTATTCTAACTTATGGACAAGTCAATTCACCTATCCATCATGAGTCATGTTTTCACCTTGTTCATTATTCACTTATTAATCCTGACCATTTTTATATGAGCGTAGGTGTGTGTACACTTGTTATCCCATTTATCACATGTCTGTCATATATTCTTGTCTGACTATAAATATTGATTAACGGTTGATTAAAGTGAGTTGGCTTACCTGTCATCTCCAATGCGTGTCATTTTTGCTTCGATCGCTGATATTTGCTCATGTGCTCATAACTTTCTGGCCTGCGTTATTTGACAATCAACTGTGGCTGCCTCTTCTCTTTGCCTTCTGATTTATGCACCGTTAGGATTTGTATTATAACGGTTAATCGAGGTGAACGATTAACGACGCACGGCATTACAACTTCACAATCATAATAATAGTAGTAGGTGAAAAAACATTCAGAATTTGTGACTGTGAAAAGCAATACCAAATCATCTGGCCACACATTACTTGAGTAGAGCATCTAGACACTAAACTAGATGTTATCTAAACACACTAGATAAGAGTTTCATTCGTGTAGTATCGAATTCATTTTAGGTATATTTGTTTTATTTTTTCAACTCAAAAAACACTACTTATTGAGATTATATGATCCCGTTTAATTACTTTCTTAGCTGATGAGAACCCAACTGTTTCTTTCTAACACGTCTACCGTAATTTAAAATCTTGTGACTAACCGACAACTGTTAATTTATCTTAAATAATTTTTCTCTTCACACAAAGCAATATCATGCCTATATTTTTTTATGATTACTCATTGAAATATTTTTGTGTCCTGGGATACTACCTGAGCGCCCAGATTGAAATAGATATTTTTCTTATGAAGGTCACTCTTCAGACCTTCTACATAACGGCTCAATCCACAAGTTTGTGGAGCGATGTCATGAGATGAAGTTCCATGGAAGAGGTTGAACATAATTGACTCATACGCCGTCCGTTACCTCAGGTCCTGTGGCTCATGCAGACCATTGGTTGCGAATCCAGGTTTTCGAACTCCTAGGTGAACTCTGTATATCCACAGCCCAAGCGATAGACGTTCGATTTTCACCCTCTCTTTCGTAAAAAGTATTCTTGCTTCTAAGAAGTAATCAGTAAAAGTTCCCTGGTATTAGCTATAAACAGGTTGCCAAAGGAGAGCATTTCGAGAGAGAACGAACTCTCCCTACTGTCGGCCTTACTATTTTGTTTGGAAGCAAATGTTATCCACAATCTTATATCTCTATTTGTATGCCGAGTACATTTTCGGTGCTCCAGTTGTACCAGGTTTTATATGTATTAAATAAAAAAGGAAATAATCATTCTGATGTATATTTTGTATTTACTCATATTCTATTTAGGTTCAACAAGCTGTGGAAGACTGTTTAGCATCACTGATTGGTAAACTATCTGAAGAACAAACTTCGAAAACCATTAATAAATTAATGACTACTCTGTTAAGTAGTAATAATTATGCTGAACGTCATGGTGCAGCTCATGGGATCGCAGGAATTGCTCGAGGGTTAGGCATTATGTCATTAAAACACCATGGAATTATTGATAAACTTATGCCAGCGTTGGATGATACTAAAGTGGCTAAACGTCGTGAAGGTAAATTGTTTTTCTGGCAATAAATGGTCCAGAAAACTAGTAATTACATTTGATTTTTGATTTTTCCTCGAGGTTAAAATAAAATTTGTATTAATGTGACATGGAAACCGTTCGATTGATTTATTAAACACGAATCAAAGTAACTTTCAATATTACTTACTGTCAGTAAAAAAAAACATTCGATATTGGTATATATTTAAGTAGAGAAGTGGCTCAGTGGTTCCCGTTATATCCGAACAAAGGCTGAAGGAATAGTAACTTCCAGGACTAATTTTTGGGCTATTATATATATAAATTCACTTGGTATTGTGTGTTTGAATCTTACCATTGATGTGTTAGGACTGCAACTGGTCAGTCTCTAATTGGCATATGTGCATACTGTGCGTATTGCCTCGATATAGCCTACATTCACAAGCATGGTAAGCATAG
Source organism: Schistosoma mansoni (assembly GCF_000237925.1). Classification (NCBI taxonomy): domain Eukaryota; kingdom Metazoa; phylum Platyhelminthes; class Trematoda; order Strigeidida; family Schistosomatidae; genus Schistosoma; species Schistosoma mansoni. The sequence goes on from NC_031497.1 coordinate 21,299,345, forward strand.
ATGGATAGTGACTAGCAGTGGAATCCAGGACGTATATATATATATATATATATATATATATATATATATATATACTCAATTTTAGCAATTTGGAAACAGCGAACTGAATTAGTAAACTAGTAGAAAGGTATTGTCATATAATTGATCTTATACGGTCAGATTGACATTGCAATGAAGTTAACGGCGTCTCAAGTGCATAATAATAACCACTTTGACTTTAGTCACACAAAAATTCTCTTGTCTATCACATTACAGTCAGCATTTACACAACTTAAACACCAAGCTACCAATTACTTTCAACATTGCATTATACCAGAGTCAGAGTTGAGTGAATATCAAGTTCCTATTAGTTTCAGAAGTGATTTTTTCGGTAACCACAAGCGTAAATAAAAAAAAGTCATTACTTGCATACATAATATCATAATTGAGTACTCATGACAAAGTCTACCAGTTATTCAGTTCTTTTTAATATATGGTAGTTCTATTTTTGGACAAACTATTCACTATTAAGAATTCGGGCTAGTTTCAACTGTAATATAATTCGTATGATTCATTTCACTCTACAATATTTATATTTTATTGGGTAAAGCTTGAAGAATTTTTCGGAAGAATTACCCTCTTTCTAAAATACCTTTGTAGGTGCACTAATGGCTGTTGAACGACTTTCTCTTGGAATGGGTCGTCTTTTCGAACCATATGTTGTTCGTCTCATTACACCTCTATTGAATACATTTGGTGATACAAATCCTGGTGTAAGAGAAGTAAGTTCTACTTATTAAAGTCACCCGGTTAACAAGTCCTGAGAACAATGTTTTTTTAAAAAAACGAACATTTTTGTAGTAATTTTTATCGGGTTTTCTCAATATTACAGAATACACTACTGAGACTTGAATTATTCACCTTGAAATAGATACCGAATCTGTGTGCATAACGATCATTTCTTTTCAACTAAAGTTTTCGTCATGAACATGAACTTATTTTGCAGGCTTGCAAGATGGACAATTCAAATTACTATGTAATTAGTGATAGTGAGTCATACAATAACATTACTATGCATTGTAAACTCTTTCTTCTTTTAGATAGGGATGTAAGTAGTGAAAAAGCTCTTGACTGGTCAAACAATCAACCGTTTAACAACATATTATTCTTAATCCTTTTGTTTTTACATAATACCTTATGACCTGCAATTACTGTTGTTAATTACACTGTTAAGAGATCAGTACTCCTAATATTGTTTATACCATTCATTCAACCAATAATCGAGACATGAGGTTTTTTTCGTATATGGTTTGATCAAATAATTCGGATTATAAATAAGATGGGATTATTTCTGACGAACAAAACATAACATACTCTACGTCATAATTAAGTTAATCTAAACAGCCTGAAACCTTTTTTTCATATGAAACGAAATTCAATTTATTTACAACAAGAACATTTGTAACATTTGTATCTAAGTTGAATTCTGTTATAACTTGTAGCCGAGTGGATGCCTTGTTAACGTATGACGTGATAAGACTGCCGATCAGAGAGGAGTGAATTACCGATCAGAGCAATGATATACGAAAAACCGTACGAGCAGTCTAGAGTACATTTTGGTCCTCCTTCCGCCTAGCCCAGCCAGTTAAGTCTAGAACAGCCTTTGCAATATGAATCATTATTCTCAAACATACTGGGTTTATATACCAATCAAACTAACCACATCGTACCATAAAATAGAAAATAACATTTGTACAAGATCTGACCAAATGTGGCTGTGAATAGGGGGATTAGTAAATAATAGACAGGGCATAATTCAGGAATGGTAAATCATATAACAATAGTTTGTAGTTCAAAATAAAGCTTATAATAAGGGGGACACGAATATGAATAATTTAGTTACTTAGCGATTATACGACAAAAATATATGCATAATATTGGTTTATCAATAAATCCCAAAGTTACTATTCATTATGCTTATCGGGGCATAACAAATTCATACAATGAGAATTAATAGTGCCACATAAAACCGGCTAGATTGAGAGATATAAAGTGTCGAAAAAGCAAGTCAAATAGAAATCATGTTTTAGTACAACTCTTTAATTCTATGAATTAACCGTGTTCAAATCCATTCATTCGTAATATCTTCTTTAGTTTAGTTTTCTAATGGGACATTTTAAAATGGCGTTAAATAATTTGAAATAATCTATAAAACCTTATTTTGATCTCGTTATCTCATCTTTATGGCGCTTTAGCTGAATGTATCCCAATAACTATATGGTATCGTTCAGTTCAGTACAATATCTATATTTCACCGAGTAAAAATGATCCAAATTAGAGCTTTCATTATATCAGTTCTTAATTTATCCTTATCAACTTCATTTTTCTGATTTTTATACATTTTCTCTCTCTCTCTCTCTCACACACACATATATATTCTATCAGGCCGCGTCAAATGCTGCACGAGCAGTTATGAGTAAATTAAGTGCACATGGTGTGAAATTAATATTACCGGCACTACTTAAAGCTATCGATGATCAACAGTCTTGGCGTACAAAAGCCGGTTAGTTATTTTTGATATAATAGTTTTCAGCTTTTATCTTTTTATATTAAATCATACAAGTGGTTCAGTGATCTTTTCATGTTGACGTACTACTTATTATTAATTCTTACTTGATAAGTTTTCAATTTTACAATAAGTTCCCTACCAATTACTAGACTTTCTGACATAATAGATGTAAATACTGTTACATCTATTTCCCTGTTTAATATATGACGTGATTAGACCTCCAATTGGAGAGGAGCGAAATATCGATCGGATCAGTGATACACGAAAACCGTATGAGCAGTCTTGAGTACTTATCAGTTCTGCTATCTGCCTAGCCCAGCCAGCTAAGTCCAGAACACCAATAACAGCCTCTGCAATATTAATCATTATTCTCAAACATACTGGGTTTATATACCAACCAAACTGACCACATCGTACCATAAAATAGAAAATAACATTTGCACACGATTTGACCAAATGTGGCTGTGAATAGGGGAAACAGTAATTAATAGACTGGGTATAACTCAGGAATGGTAAATCGTACAGTAATAGTCCATGGGTCAAAATAAAGCTCATAATGAATATGAATAGTTAAGTTACTTAGCAAATATACAATAGGAAATATACATATCATATTGGTCCATGAATAGTCCTCAAAGTTACCATTCATAATTCTCTTCGGGATACAACAAATACAAAGTGGATATTTGTGTAATTGTCACATATCATAGCATGTAGTATAGTCTGTATCACTTTCTGATTCCACCAGCTTTCGTGAGTTTGCAGTGTGTATCTATCATATGGAAGTGTTTACTAATAACGCTGACGAATCTCTTCTTAAGTAAGAAGTCCCGTTGAGTTAGAATCATTACCCTAAGGGATTTATTTAAAATGTTACTCTATAGAAGTCTGCGTCAAACTTCACCACCTTACATAGTTACGAAAGCAAATGTAATGTTGTTGCATCCTGTGATAGATTCAGCTTAAAATTATCGTTAAACTTAGATGTCATGTTCTCGAGAATATTTCATGAAGTGACTTCCACCTGAACGGTCGTTGTCACAACCACATATATTTGATTGTTCATTTAAATAACCGGTAACTAGCATTTAAGACAACTGAAGGTTATGATATAAATTGGTGGACAAGGCGAGTCCATCTAGGGGAGTTGGAAAACCCTGATTCCAAACCAATGGTGCACATGGGCTCCAGTATCCTGAGGGAACAAATGGCGTACGAATCAATCGTTGATCACCGGCTACCATGGGAATGCATCTCCTCACGATGCTCCACTGCCTTGTGGATCAGATCTTTCGGTCAAAGGCTCCGTGTGTGGTCCCCTAAGAAAACCACCTGCTTCAGTTTGGGCACCTGGGTAGTATCACAGCCCTCAAGCAAATCGAATGAAATTTGTATGGCGCATATGTATCTGGTGCTTCCTTGTACCAATATTTATGTGTTTAAATAAATAAATAAATGATATAAATTGAAATTATATACAACGATACAAGTAAGCCAATGATAACTGGAACCAATGCATATTTGTTCCAAGTTCTATGTTGTTTTTGACTGACTGACCATTAATATCTCAGTTTATTGAATAGAATATATACTGTATTTTTCTCTATACTTCCTTTTACTGCTTTGTTAACCAACATCATCAATAATGACAGAGGCTGTAGATTTGCTTGCATCGATGACGCATTGTGCATCAAAACAGTTATCTGCTTGTTTACCTCAAATAGTTCCTCGATTACTAGAAGTGTTAGTGGATTCACAAGACCGTGTTAAACAAGCTGGTATTAGAGCATTGACTCAAATTGGTAAAGTGATTCGTAATCCTGAAGTTCAAGGTATGTTACGGTGTAGTTTATAGACAATTTCAATTTTTTCTTACTAACTTCGCTCTTGATAACTGTCATTGGTTTTTATCATTTCATTGGTATTATCATTCTGTATTGTCTGTATCGTCCCTCGTTTTTTTTCATCTGTAGACAAATAAACTTAAACACAAATGAATTCATACTGTTCCCATGGTCGATAATTAAACTATTTAACCTACAGAAAACACCATTCAACCACCATAAATTCATATCACGTAACATAACACAATTTAGAATTCTGATTACTAACAATTCGAACAATGTTTAAGTCTAAATCATGACGTATACAACAAAAAACGAAGCATTCAATGTCATTATAATTTTCAACTTTTGAGTAGAAATAGTTTTTTCTATGAATCTTCTGTCTAAAAGTACCAAGTTAGTAGCTACTGTTGACTTCCGGTACTTCAGCGAGTAACACCTGATAGTGTACATAAAGTCGATGTTGAAAAACATGAAACTAATGGGTTCATGTATGGACAATGCTGAGAAATCCCATACTATAGCGAAGCGGCCCTCCATTGCTTCCAGGTTTTTAATGTTAGTCTAACCAAGATCATTTCTTGGTTTGAACTATGAAAATTCTACAGTCTCCACAAATCCACCTGTATTAATGAATATTTATTTACTAAATATTCTAGTTTACCATAACGATATATTTTGAGCCAGACTATCTAAGGTTCTTAACTATATATTACGGTTATTTTCTATATTTCAACAAAACGAATTCCTCTTGCTAACACCGTCCAATCAACAATTTTCGAGACGATAAACTTATTCCATCTGTATGTATATTGATCCAAACCTCTAAGCCTACTTCCAACCTATCTTGTAGACAAGTACTTGTAAATACCTTAGATGTAGTAATTATTTTGTGTACACGTTCTATTAGTACATCGGAAGATGTGTTTAATGTAATAAAACAAAGTACTAATACACGAAATTCTACTTTATTTTTGTTTACTGAACATTTTATTGAATCTCTTTCTTTTATTTAGCTCTTGTTCCATTACTTACTAACTGTCTTCAACAGCCATTGGCAGATAAAACACCTTGTTTAGCAGCACTTCGTGATACATGTTTTGTGCATGTTCTTGATGCACCGAGTTTAGCACTTATACTACCAGTTATACAACGAGCATTCGCTGATCGATCTACTGAAACACGTAAAATGGCTGCCCAAATTTTTGGCAATTTACACAGTTTGGCCAGAAAAGAGGTAAACTGATTTTTGGCGTAAAAAGATATTATTATTATTATTTATTTATTTATTTATTTATTTACTGTAGTTTCTTCAGGCTGTTTATCTTTATATCTTCTACATTTCTCGACAAATTTTTGTAGTCATCCGTTGTTCCTTAACCACTTTCCAACCTTCATTAGTTTCTCTTCTAGGGTATCGATAGTGCATATTCTTTCTGTTCTGTGAAACTTTTAATCAGTACGTTTTTGTAACAGGGTAGACTATAAGCTATTGAGATTCTAATAAATTCCATACCATGTATTTTTTCCTATAAACTTAACATTAGACTGTTTCATAGTTTCTCTGTTTTATTACGATATAAAGAAGGTGGAGCTTGTTTTCGTTTTCACGTTCCATAGTAAACTGGATATTCTTATGAGCTTCGATTACATACTCTGATGGTGTCATCAACATACATTGAATAATACACTATTTCACCAATCGCTTCTTTAAGCTTGGTTCTTTCAAGATTAGCCATGAAAATTTCTTTTGATTTATATTCATTCACTGTCGAACTAAGCTGAAGTGGGATGGACTGGATGTAGCGGGAGCACATTTGTTCTAGTTAGTTGTCTGTTAGACTACTCGTACTTCAGACCGACTTGACCCACAACTCATAGTTGTGTCTCGTTGTAGATTAATGAGGCGTTAGTATTCATTAGCCATGTCACCAAGGGTGAGTTTAGGATCTTGATCCAATCGACACAGTAGCTGTGTGCTTATGTCACTGAACTTTTGGGACTGGACGCTGCAAATGAGGATGAGGGCTTTAAACTGGTCTTCAGACAAAGACTTTAACCGGAAGCGCTCGCATTCATGTTTGACGATGCCCACATGCGTAAGAAAATCACCGTCTTCGTTTATAATTAGCTTCAAACATTGATAACGGGTATTAAACAATGATGAGTTGTCACCGAAATGTTGGCTTAATGTCTGGACTGTGTCTGAGAAAGAGCGACTACGTGGGTTCAAAGTCACGATCAAATTACAGTACCTGTCCTGCTCACTTGCACCCAACTTTGGAAGTAGCAGCGGGACCTTCCAAGCATCATCTTGATTAGCAAAATCAGATTTAAATAGGTCTTCATAACGCCGGAACCACATGTCAAAAGTAATGCTGGCATCAGGATCAAAATGAAACTCAGCAATGCTATTTGCGATGCCGTCTACTGATGGTGCTGTAGTTGCATTAGATGTGCTAGGCTGTGTGGGAGCTGGATTCTTTATATCTGTCAATATCTACATTAGTTTTAGCTGCTGCTTAAGTAATGATTCAAGTTTAGAAGAATCCATGTTTCCAAAATCACCGTCATCAAATGATATGCTTGATGCTAATTACGATTTCTTCTTACTCGGTAAACGGAACGAAGGTCAATGACACAGTGACACGATAGGCTATTCTAATCCGTTGTCTCAGGCACCGCTAACTAGAGTTAGAAGTCCAATACGAAGTAGAGAAAAATATATTTCGGAAGCACAAGCAATCCCAACAGGAAGAAATCAAACGTATATATACAGCATAAAACTGTTCTTGGGAAACGTTACAAAATAGCATACTAAAAGATAGAACGAACCAATAGCGTTTAAGATTTTCCCGAGTGGGAAATACAACATGAAGGCGAAAAGAGCGCTTTTGGCGCGAAAACAACGAAATTCAAATTTTCAAAATAAAATACAAAATAAGTCATTTACCAAGTGAGTTCTGGGGAACTGACATCACCAACAACTAATGTTATACTATTTCTCGTGTGAAATTTATCAATCACAAATTCTTTTAGAAATGGGATCCCAATGGAGTTAAGTTCTCTGGGTCGGATAGATTAATCATGAAGCTTTGTTTGTTCTCTTAAACAGTACCATCAGCACAATTTTCAAATGAAAGTAGGGTCTTATATGCACGGATATAACGTCTCGAATTAGCGTTGTAAATTCAAAAATGTTATTGAAATATGTTATTTCAAATTTTTGTACATTTTTGTTAGTAATTGTGTTAAATTACGATGAATAATGCCGAATCTATTTTCTTTTTCAAATATTCTACTAAGGAGTTATCACCTTATATAAGTACTATTCTACCATTATTAAAAACATGTTTATTGGATGCTGTCCCTGAAGTACGTTCAGCTGCGGCTGCTGCACTTGGTGCTGTTGTTCGTGGTATGGGTGAATCTTCTTTCTCTGTAAGTTATAACTTGATTAATTTACATTCGGTCTGTATGTTCATGTTTATCTTTTTATTATCATAATTGTTATAAGATCAATTCATTGTCTTTTGAACAATAATAAATGTCTAAATGTCAAGCAAATGGAACTGCATCATATTATTACCCATAAATGCTTCAAACTATGATGATAATATAATCGTCGGAATAATGAGTTACAAATGTAGCATAAAATGGACTATATTGCATTCTATAGTAAATATCTCATCGCTTTTTATAATACTCCCCCAAATGCCCTGGTATGGCCGAGAGTGAGGAGAGTACGCTCTCCCTCTCGAAATACTCTCACATGGCAATGCGTAATATAGCCTCTGCCAAGGAAGTCTTACTCACTGCCTTTTCGTGGCCACGGTGTTGTTTACGAAATTGAGAGGACGAAAAGCGAATGTCCGGCGTTTTAACCGGGGTGGTAGACACAGAAAGTCCACCTAGGGGAGTTGGAAAACCCTGATTCCAAACCAATGGTACACATGGGCTCCAGTATCGTGACGGAACGAATAGCGTATGAACCAATCGTTGGTCACCGGCTACCATGGGACTTCATCTCCTCACGATTCTCCAGTGCCTTGTGGATCAGACCTTTAGGTCAAAGGCTCCATGTGTGGCCTCCTAAGAAAACCACCTGCTTCAGTTTGGACACCTGAGCAGTATCACAGCCCTCACACAAATCAATTAAGATTTGTGTGGCGCATATATATCTGGTGCCTCCTTGTACCAATATTTATGTGTTTAAATAATAAATAATAATGATAATTTTATAATAGGAATAAATAGTTACAATCTCTTTCTTGAGATTCTATTAGTTACTAGTTCATGATTACTGATTTTGATTACATAATACAACTTACTTATAACTAAAATAATATAAACTGTTAAATGTTCAGTATGTCGAAAGCAACTTTCATTTTCATACTGTATAGAGATTTAATTTAATTTAGTCCAGTGTTAGATTCTACACAAGTTTCAACGGTAGGACAATTAGAAAAACTCATTGACTTTCCAAATTTCACTGTCAAGTTCAACTCGATCTGTTTGCCATTGATATTAAAATATAGAATTTAACACCTAATACTAGTACACTAATCAGGAAATATTGTTTTAATGTTAACGAATGCTTTTTACCAAAATTGTTTGAGTTGCAAACTTTTAACATACAAATAAAGATTTTACGTATAACGTCTTCAAGTGAAGATAAAAATTCAATCTCTTCCATTGCGCTTGCTTTTGTTTTTGAAAATCTCTTAGGAACTACTTCCATGGCTTATGTCAACTTTAACATCGGAAACGTCATCTGTTGATCGTTCTGGTGGTGCTCAAGGATTAGCTGAAGTACTTGGCGGTATGGGAATCGAAAAGTTACGTGTTGTTTTACCTGATTTAATTAGAACAGTTTCATCTGAATCTAAATTACAACCACATATTCGTGATGGTTATTTAATGTTATTCATTTATTTACCAACTGTATTTCAAGATGATTTTGCTGAATTTATTGGACCAATTATCCCTACTATTCTTAAAGTAAGTTACATCCTAATTTGTTGCATGATTACAATCTTTTTCACTCTAATGCAATGTGTATATGTTTACAAAAGATTTCCTGTTTAGATGTGTTTCACGGACGTGTTACCCTTATATTTATCAGTGCCTCCAAATGCCCTGGTACGGCCGAGAGTGGGGAGAGTTTGCTCTCCCTCTCGAAATGCTCTCACATGGCCACGCACCTGGGCAGTATCACAGCCCTCACACAAATCAAATGAGATTTTTGCGGCGCATATCTATTTGGTGCTTTATTGTACCGATGTTTATGTGTTTAAATAAAAAAAATACTTATCAGTGTTGATTATAGATTTTGTTGATCTACTACATTTTCCTACATTTTTACTAACTTTAAAACATTTCTTTACAAATTTATTATTTTCTTTGTTAATCTCTTCCCCCCACCACCTATATACTTGTAGTCATTATCTGATGAAACTGAATTTCTACGTGAAACAGCATTACGTGCAGCTCAACGTATAGTCCATATGTTTGCAGAAACATCATTAGAATTATTATTACCTGAATTAGAACAAGGAATGACTGATTCCAATTGGCGTATACGACATTCATCCGTTCAATTGTTAGGTGAATTATTATATCGTTTATCTGGATTATCTGGTAAAGGAACTACAAAAGTATGTGAAATGAATTCGTTGAATAAATTTATTTTCTACTAGTGTATATTTAATCATATTTAAAGTTTATTTTACATGCTGACGAAGTTTTCGTTCTGCACGTTCCACAAGAACTGTACTCAAATAGGACTTTTTTGTAATTCATTTTATTGATTTTTTAATATATCATAAACGAGTCTACAAAATGATTGACACTTTAATTAGTGAAGCAAATTCGATTGTTGTTACTGTCAATATCACTGTCCATATACACACTATAATTCTGTAAGAAAGCCTCCAAGTACATCTTTTCTGTTGAATAAGCTTATATGCATAGACAAATATCCACTATTTATATCCTAACAATAGATCAGTATTTTGGTATAACTGAAATTCAAGTCTCCTAAGTGTTGTGAATTTCAGGTTCAAACCCAACTCAACGTCGTTTATTTCGGGCGGTACCACTTACTTTTGCATACGGTTCTGCCTAAAGATAAATATGTAATTAAGGTGTTACAGTTTCGTTTCCTTTTTTATTTATAAATCTACCCATATACCAGAGCTATAATAATCTAAGTTTATATATCCAATTATTGTTGCAGACTCAAAAGACATGTTCCGATTTATATTGCTTGTTCGGTATACATTAGTCTTCATTTTAAACTCGAGTTAATCTACCATATAATTCGGCCATTAACTTATACTTATTCAACAGAATACCTTATTTGAATTGAAATTCTGATTATCTTATGAAAAGTATTAGGTGAGAGTATATGTTTACAGTTCAAATACTATCTTCCCCGGTCGTTCGTCAGTTTTTCTCATAAAGTTAATTTTGTACTCCATATTGTTTATCATCTAATATTGAATATCGTTTATACACAACAATAAATAATATATTTGTTTTCATTGTATAGACAACAAATGAAGATGATACATTTGGTACTGTTGAAGCTCATGAACGTCTACGTGAAATTATAGGAGATGAACGTCATAATCGTATACTAGCTCGTTTACATTTATCACGTTCTGATCCTATAATTCTTGTTCGTCAATCTGCTATCCATATATGGAAAATTGTTGTACCTAATACTCCAAGAACTTTACGTGAAATTATGCCTGTACTTGTTCGTTTATTATTGGATACTTTAGGATCATCTTCTCGTGAACATCAACAAGTAAGTTAGTTATTATTGAATGTGTTCATTTAATTAGATATTTACTTTTTACAATTTCTGGTTGAAACTATGAAATGCATTGAAGTCATCAGAATTCATTTCATCTTCTTGTTAATGGTGTTTCCTTTTTTATTTTGATGATAGTGGGAAATTGTTTTATCTTGCCAAAAAAGGATTTCAATAAGGTTTTGTTACTTAAGCTGAATTTTTCAGTTGATTCACAGTGAAAGCACAGTCCCATTTCTTTGAAATTGTATAAATATAAAACTGAAAGAAAAAGCGATATGATACACTTACTTCACGTATTGCCTTCCATAATCGAATTAAACATCCATTTCACCAACATACCTTATTCACTTTATTAGTCATCACTAATTTAATTCACAGTAACCATCATGGTGGCAGGGTTACTGTGATGGATTTGAAGTTTGGTTTCCTGCTAATCTCGTTGAATTGGTCATTATAAAAACTAATTCTATTGTTACTCTAATTGTGTAGCAGTTTTCATCGCTCATTTCTTGTTTTTCATACTTTGTACTTATTGTTATTGTAATGACAACAATTTAAAATAAGGTCTTCCATAAGAAATTGTTGTTATGTAATTATTTGGTCTGTTGACATTGTTGTTATTCAGTTTTTTTTAAAGTTTAGCCTATTTCTTTCTTAACTGTATATTTCTATCTTTCCTCCCGCTGGATGTAAGATTGCCGCTCGTGCACTTGGTGACATGGTACGCAAATTGGGTGAAAGAATCCTTCCGGAGATTATCCCACTATTAGTAACTGGTTTAGACTCTCCAGATGCTGACCAACGACGTGGTGTCTGTACTGGATTAATTGAAATTATTCGCAGTTGTCAGTCTGATCTGGTAAGTTATATCACGCTTTTATCGCCCTTAATTTTTTCCTTCTTATGCGCGATGTGTGTTTTTATGTTTTCTTTGTAAATTTGGTAAATACGATAAAGTCTTACAATTGAGTGATCATTGGGTTGTGACTGATATCATGTATTTCTAGTGTGTTATTATTGATTAAATCCCACCAACTAAGTTTCACTGTGACTCAATCAAACGTGCTCTATTCTAGGATGTCAGATGGTTGGAGCTAGTCTTCAGGAAACTGTAGACCTAGATTTTGCACCAGTTGACACATGTCAGCATGACTTGCTCTCAATCTAAAGGGGACTGATTTTCTCCTCGGAATTCAAAATTGCGCAACCTAGCTTCGTAGTATTAGACGTTATCATTGGTCTCTTTGGGCTGCAACTGACCCGTAGAACTAAGATATTCATAGTTGATTTACTACTGACTAGTAACTAACTAGTCATGTTTATCTATTCCTTTAGTGCCGATAGAGTTCTACCGATTCAGTTTTTCTGAAAATAACTAAATTTTCATTAGAAATGAAATGTTTTGCTGCTTAAGTCAATCAACTCTTGGGTCTTAGGTTCCGATCTTACTTCAGGTACTTTGTTTTTTTGACTGCTGCTTATTATCTTTATCCACATACAGTAAAAATATGACGCAAAATATAAGTCAGCAAAGTAATATGAACTCATAAACTGGGTTAACTTTGCTGCCATTGTATATATAACGATAGGTATTATTTTGCATTTTTGCTGTTATATAACAAAGTATTTTGTTATAAAGTACAAGAAACATTCTTAAATGTTATGAAAAGTAAGTATTTGAATTTAGTACACTTGATTTTTGTGTTTTGCTTGAGACATATGTTACCTCTGCTCAACCACCGTCTACCTCGATAGGTGATGTTTTCTAGTGTAGGAATAAGCTGAAAGAAAGCTGGTGGTGGCCATACCAAAACATGGCATCAGTCCATAAAGTCACTAACAAATGGACTAACCCATGTTAATAAGCGTAGACTAGCTGGTTGGGGTCCACGTGATTATCGTAACTAATTGTCAAAGACTTTGAGTGACATGATCCCAAATCATTTGAAATGAATCACGTACATTTTTTCTTTATTTACCCCCGAATTCCTAGATTCTGGTTTCCTTGTATATTTTTTCTAATTCCACTAGTTTATATTTTCTTTTCGAATCCTATCTTCGTTACTTGATATTTCGTATTACGAGTAATATTGTTACTACCTCTACTATTCTGGGATTTGGCCTGACAACTTCACCTCTCTGTGCCAATGGGGTAAGGTAACTTGAATGGATATACATATAAACCGACTGACTAGTAGACCTTTGGTTTGTATAGTTTCCTTTTGTTCCACTACAATATCGTTATACATATACATTCCTGTACATGTTATTTGACAAGAAAAACTTTCTCACGATTTGTTTCCTTTTTTAAACTTATATATAGTAAACCTTTCTTAATAAATATTGTTAAACGTTTCCATTTAGCTATCAAATTATGCTGACAGTTTATTAGATCCTATTCGACGTACTTTATGCGACCCACTTGTTGAGGTACGTCGTAACGGTGGCAAGACATTTGAATTATTATATGCTGCTATTGGTATACGCTCACTTGATGGTATTCTACCAGATCTACTCGCTCAATTAGATGATCCAGAAACTAGCCAATATGCGTTAGATGGTATAAAACAATTACTAGCTGTTAAAGGCAAAGCTGTTATGCCATATTTAGTCCCTAAAGTAAGTTAATTCTTATTGTCTTTATAGGTGTTTATTCTTAAAATCTCATATCCATAAATTTTTTTTAAACAATTCATCTAAATAAGGATAAACCTTTGTTGTTCTTGTTGTTAATTTTCCTCTCTATTGTCTATATTATTAGCTAACTCATCCAGTGGTCAATGTGAAAGCATTTGCTTATCTTGCATCAGTAGCTGGAGAAGCTCTTACAAAACAACTTGGTCGAATTTTACCTGCACTTCTACAAACTGTATCATTGATGTCTGAGTCTGATAATTATAATCAGAACAATAAAAATAAGGATAATGAAGAGGAAACAGAAAATGAGGTGCGTCGCTTTTATTTGTTCATATACGAGTAAATATATATTCTGGGTTATTATTTCATTCACTCCTATACATAAATATATACAATATCAGGTTGATGATGTTTATTTATTTACTTATTTAGACACATAAATATCGATGCAAGGGGGCACCAGATTTTTATGCGTCACACAAAACAATGAAAATGGGAAGAGAAAGGGGTGAGGTATATATATATATATAAAGTAATGGTGAGGGAAACTGAAATGTACAACCAGAAGAACTCTTTCAGTTAAGGGGGTCTAACCACTCTTTATTTAGAAAGTAAAAGAAGATTACAGCAGGATCGCCATCGGCTTCTATTCTGAGTCATATCTGATAACGTCTCTAGCCACTGTGTAGCACCATCTCTCGGACCCCAACCAGGGAGTCGTGAAGAACCAACAGAAGCTAGTCCTTTGCAGCTTTCTTTCATGTCACGACACCATGTCATACACTGACCACCTCTCCACTTTTTCCAACTAGTCCCAGCTTCGGCAAATGATGTATAATAATATATACTAGAGTCTGAATATAATTATGAAATACGTATTCAATGACATTATCTAGTGAAATTGAAAATAGGCAACGGTAAGTCTATAAAATTTACAACAACAAAAAATACTCATCAGTGAACTACAAAATAGATTCATGATGTAGTCACATAACCAAAATGTACAGATAAACTTGCTATAGACTGTGCAATATCGTCTTCTTAATATTACCTGAAATCTTTAGTAAACAAATGAGAGAAGATGAATACAAAATTACATTGTCTAGAATTAAATAGAGTTGACCATCTACGATTGAAAGGGTTTAAGTCTAGATAATAAATATTCCCAACCACCGTTTTATGTAATGTATTAACTTTGAAATAATCTAAAATTTCTGTCGTTATTATTATTTTATGTTATTTGTAATGTAGGATTTAGAACATTGCGCTGCTGTCCTTGTATGTATTTATGAAGCCACAGGAATCCGTCAAATTTTGAATGAATTATTATCTGGTTTGTCGACCACTGTAACAATTGATGAAACCACGAATACTACCACTACACAAAACAAACTTGTTCCCGGCTCTAGTGCATATCGACTTGCCTGTTTACGGTTACTACGTGCCTATCTTGAGGCTAGTTTTCAAGAGCATTCTGATGTTGAAACGTCAATTGTGAAATCAAATGTAAACAATAAATCTTCCGATGAAGATGAAACTGATGAATCTGACGTTGATGATGACGATCTCGAAGATGAAGGGGAGTCTGATGATGACTCGTTTAATTCAGATGAAGATTATAGTGACAACGATGATATGGACACAGATGATGACGACAGTTATGATGATGACGATGATGATGAAATGGAGGAAAATCCTGATGCTAAAGAAGTTATAAGTCGAGTGTTGAATGAATCATATCCACTTGCTCTTCGTAATATTTGTCGTCTTTTAGCTTCTACTGACAAAACTACTTTATTGGAAGCATGGAAATGTTTAGAAGCACTTTTCAAAGTTAGTTTTTTTTGTTGTTATTATTGTCCTGAATTTATTGTTACAAGAAGAAACGGCTTCCGTAAAAGTTCTTGATAGTTGGTCTTATTTCTGCGTCATTGTCACAGAACATTATTTCTGATTCCTTTTTAAATAAGATTTTTCGCAGCCAAATTTATGGAAATTCAACTCAGTAGCTAATTTACATGCAGATAACAAGAAACAGTTATAATGTACCTTCTCAGACATCTCTTAACTCATTCTACACTTCCTTGCTTATGTATTTGTGGTCTACTTGTTTTTTGAGTTTTATTTTAACTACTAATCAGTAGTTTAAGTGTATCTACGACACTTTCTCTTCTTATAATTATTATTCGTTAACTTTTATAGCGTTGGAACCCTGAAACAATTACTTCCCAAATTGGTGATCTCCGTCAAGGTATTCGTGGTGCTATATCGGAAATGAACAAGTTAACATCTGCTAATAAAAATGATAGTCAAAAATATTTGCCTGGGTTTTCAGATCCTACTTTACCACTAGTTAGTTTAGTTAAATTATATGCTGAGTGTACACTC
The DNA here is from genome assembly GCF_000237925.1 of Schistosoma mansoni. NCBI lineage: Eukaryota > Metazoa > Platyhelminthes > Trematoda > Strigeidida > Schistosomatidae > Schistosoma > Schistosoma mansoni. Next base: position 21,315,585 of record NC_031497.1, read on the forward strand.
CGTGGGCGTCCCACCATTAAAGAACCTTCAGCACAAGGATTGTCAGAATGTATAATTCATGCGAATGGAACAGCACTTCAAGGTTGTGTTATTAAAGTCATTGGTCCTCTCATTCGTTTACTGGGTGAGCGTCAGACGAATGTGGTTCGTGTTGCTGTATTGCAGTCTCTTACTTCGCTTGTTAATAAGGTGAGTTAGTTTCCTAAACAACCGTCTTTATCTTTTCTCTTCGTGATTTATCTAGATTATATTCATAAGACATATTTTATCCTTTTTGATCACTATATCAAAATATTGTAATTGGTTAATGATCTTTCGATTGGAATTTTCCTTTTACTAAATTATGAACTGACGAGTCAACCTGGTTTTATTTATTTTAGTGCCCACAATCTGTTCGTCCATTTGTTACACAACTTCAGTCGACCTTCTTAAAATGTCTTGGGGACGCACATAAACAGACGAGAATACTTGGTGGTGAAGGGTTATCATCAATTGTTCCTATTACACCTAAACTTGATCCTTTGTTAATCGATCTGGCTAGAGTGTCATCTCAAACTGTTGTATCACGTTTTCATGATTACTTGGAAGATACATCAAGTGAGGTGGAAGATATGCTACCTAAATCAGGTGTTTCCGCAACTGCACATACACTGGCTGGTGTAGCAGCTTTTCCGTAAGTCGTTGTAGAATGGTATCAAATACTTGCTTTATTAAGATAGACACTGTTGTCTCCGATTTTTACATATATATTAGTAAAATTCCTTATTTGACCTCATCTATTTTTCTCACCACATTTCTAATGTTTGTTTTTCCATTTCAGTTTTATTTATTTATCCTTTTTTACTTTTCATTATGTTCATTTTCTCTTCTACTGTACTATAGTGAAATATGGGAACTTGAAGCGGTAGAGATTTTACGTGAAAGACTACTGACTAAACGATATACATATGTGTACATAACCTAATCTACAATCTTAGGATTGATCGTTAAATTCATGAATAGGAACGATCTTTTCTATCAAATTCTTCATCATAAAACGATGTTATCCTGTTTTTAAATAACCAGAGAATAACAAATCTCATACCCAGATAGTTCTCAGTGCTAAATAAGTACATTGTTCAGTGAAATCAACTTATTAGTCTGAGGCCACACAACAGTGTGTACTGACATCCTTTGAAACCTTCAGATTTCTTGGTAGGTCACTGAGTCAGTATCCAGTTATTCATATTTTTGAACTTTAATCAACTTACCATAGACCTTAAATCCGATTCCACATTATTAATGACTAGCTGCCCCACTCCCATCATTGATGCTATGGGTCAGAGCTGTCACTAAAAAAAATTAAATAAACCAATCTTGAATTCAGTTGTTAGCTTGTAATCAATTATTATAGTTATTTTCTTCAGCTTCACAAAGAAATATAAAAACCTGAACACCATTGAATTTCAATTCATTGATCAAAATGAATTATCGTTACACTCAGACGTTAAAGCTCTATGTCCGACTCTGTGAAATAAGGCTTAGCAGCTGGGTTTGTGTCCTTTGGTTTATAATGCTCCTACAAATTACCCCAGTTCCTGACAAGAATTACCCTACATGTGTATCAGTTTTTTTGTTTACATTTTACGCTAAATTTCTCACGGTGTCCTTTTTTATTCTATTTTTTTCTTTAACTTGTCTTACCTTCTTACTTTGTTCACCGGTCTCCTGTTAATTTTTTTTATCAATTCACTTTTTTTCATTTTTTTTTTATTGTCCACCGGCACTCAGCACACACGCATTTGTTAAAATATATACAAACTTTCTATGTATTACCTAGTAATGTGTCATTATGACTTATTAGTAGAAGTAGTAGTAGTACATTCAACTATAAAACTACAACATTGTCTAATCATTAAGAATGCATGAAATGTGAAAAGAAAAAAGAAGTACATATTGTCTAGTTAGTCTTTTTTCAATCTGAAAAAAAATATCCGTTTTTTATGTTTTGGTCTGCTTTTGTTTTTCATACAATGTTGTTCGATTTAGAAATTTAATCATAAAAACTACTCCAATGTAAGATCCATAATTTCAAGTTCATGTATTACATAATATTACAGAACAAAATAAGCAGATATTTACTCATGTTACATAAACCTGTCTGGTGAGCGGCCTAGGCTCCTCGACGAGGGATAACAGACATAATTAAGTAAGTAAGTAAGTACATAAACCTGTATCAAAAAGTCAAAGGAACTTAAAGTTCCAAAAACATATTCAGCAATTCCAGGATTCTTTGTAATTGATCTTAAAAGCAGTTTCACTGCTTTTTTAATCTATACGCTCTCAGCATTCTACAAATTCCATCGATGATGGTATCTAATCTTAATACAACTTAAACTAATGGTCAGCGATTTTATAAAATAAAGCAACATCGTATTATGACAGTTCTTGGTGTTCTTCTAAACATAAACTTGTTTCTGACTGTGTCACACTTTTTTCGTTTCAATTGAATTCACCCTCTGCTAAGATAATATTATATGCAGGTTTATAAGCTTAGTTATTTTGGCATATATTTTTTTAGAAACTATATTTATATCGTTCTGTTGTCTTGTTTTTCATTTCATCAATATTTACTAGTGATACTAGTTTGCAGGCGTTACGTTTATGTCTAGAACATTCCAGAGGTCGTGCTGGACTAACCGCTTTAAGTACTATACTTCATTCATTAATTCCATTAATGCGTTTACCAGAATCTGTTGACAATGAAATTAGAACTGAAACAAATCCACATAGAAATGACAATGATTATAATAGTGAAGAAGATGATATTGATGAACAACAAAGTATCTTAGGATCATTTAATCAAACTAAACAAGTATTGATCTCTTCAGATCAATTGCGTATTATAGTTTCTTCATGTATAGGATTTATTGTTGTTGCTGCACAATCCACTATTGATAACTTTCAACAAAGTGACAATGAAAAAATACAGAAGAAACTGGAACTTATTAATTTATTTGAACGGAAACTATGCCTATCTTCATCCACCAAAAAAGGTATCTATATATATTTTTTAATTTATTATGTTATTAAACGATAATGATTCTGTCAGTGTATTACAATTGACTATTTAATGTTATTTGTATTATTATATTTTGACCAAACTAAATTTTACATGATCAAATTGAATATTGCCCTCAAATGCCCTGGTACGGCAGGAAGTGGGGAGAGTCCGCTCTCCCTCTCGAAATTCTCTCACATTGCCACGCGTATATAGCCTCTGTCACAGAAGTCCTACTCACTGCCTTTTCGCCACGGGGTGTTGTTTACGAAATTGAGAGGATGGAATGCGAATGTCCGGCGCTTTAACCGGGTCGGTGGACACGGAAAGTTCACCTAGGGGAGTTGGAAAACCCTGATTCCAAACCAATGGTGCACATGAGCTCCAGTATCCTGAGGGAACGAATGGCGTATGAACCAATCGTTGGTCACCGGCTACCATGGGACTTCATCTCCTCACGATGCTCCATTACCTTGTGGATCAGACCTTTAGGTCAAAGGCTCCGTGTGTGACCTCCTAAGAAAATCACCTGCTTCAGTTTGGGCATCTGGGTAGTATCACGGCCCTCATACAAATCAAATGAGATTTGTGTGGCGCATATGTATCTGGTGCCTCCTTGTGCCAATATTTGTGTTTGAATAAAATAAAATTAAAAAATTGAATATTACTGTCAACCTATAAAAATCCAAATTGTTTTTTTGTTATAATGATAAATATCAATTTCACAACTGATTATTTCAAATCAGTTCTAGTAGTTTACATCCCATTCATTCTTTTAGTTTCAATGGGAATTGTATTTTCACTATTTCATTCCTTTCCTATTACTACTACTATTATAAATTGCTTCTGTTCTTTCGACTTATTTGCTACTCATCTTATCGTAATGTTTTTGGTATTCTTTAAATATCAACTTGAGTTGGCTAACATTTATCCTCAGATTCTACTTTCACTAGATTTCATTGATTATTGGTAGATAGATACAAATTCTATTATGAAATGCTTTTAGATTAGTTCCATTGATTGTTGTGGTTATTGTAGCTCATAAGAACTGTGTTTAAACTTTGTTTTTAAGTGGGATACGTTATATACAATATGTCGTAATTATTGATTTATTAACTGAAAATAGTTTTCATGAGTACGTTTTTAATTCATGGTTTATTTATTTAAACACATAAATATTGGTACAAGGAGGCACCACATACATATGCGCCACACAAATCTCATTTGATTTGTGTGAGGGCTGTGATACTGCCCAGGTGCCCAAACCGAAACAGGTAGCTTTCTTAGGCGGCCACGCCCGAAGCCTTTGACCTAAAGGTGTGATCCACAAGGTAGTGGAGTATCGTGAGGAGATGCAGTCCCATGGTAGCCGGTGACCAACAATTGGTTTATACGCCATTTGTTCCTTCAGGATACTGGAGCCCATGTGCATCATTGGTTTGGAATCAGGGTTTTCCAATATTATTTGGAAAAATACAATGTCTAAACTATGCTAGATAATTGTTCTAAACTCAACAGTAATGATTAACTTCATTCATTTTTATGTGCTGGGCAAAATTTTGTTTCTTCACAAAGTTTTAGTAATTACAATTATTTATATAACAGTTTTAAACCTTACTTCATTTAAGTTGGTTAACATTATTGAGTAGTATGGTTAACCTTCACATAAATCTTGTTCTTCAAAGCTGAATACTTCGTAGATAAATCACACTTATTAGATATGTGTACAGGTATCATTACCAAGGTTTGACTTGAGAATTTCAAATAAATTGAGCATTGGGTAGATTGTTATAAATAAAAATAATATATTTGTAATATCCCAATGAGTAGAAAAATTAGATTTTCTGATGTTTCGCGACTCAGTGCAAGCCAATTCTTCTGAGAATAAATAAATAATATTTACTGGAGAAATGGCTTACATCGAGTCACGAAAATGTCGGCCAAACCAAAGCAGGTGGTTTTCTTAGGGGATCATACTGGGAGCCTTTGACCTAAAGATCTGATCCACAAGGCAGTGAAGCATCGTGAGGAGATGAAGTCCCATGGTAGCCGGTGACCAACGATTGATTCATACGCCATTCGTTCCCTCAGGATACTGGAGCTCATGTGCACCATTGGTTTGGAATCAGGGTTTTCCAACTCCCCTAGGTGAACTTTCCGTGTCCACCGACCCGGTTAAAGCGCCGGACATTCGCATTCCATCCTCTCAATTTCGTAAACAACACCCCGTGGCGAAGAGGCAGTGAGTAGGACTTCTGTGACAGAGGCTATATACGCGTGGCAATGTGAGAGAATTTCGAGAGGGAGAGCGGACTCCCCCCAAAATATTTATGAATAGATAGGCTTCTTATCGTCTACATTTATTCTATGTAAAACTTGAATTTGATCTATCAAGTCGAAGATGAAATTGAATCTTTCTTTTCAATTCACACAGTTAGGAGTCTTTTTTGTTTCTTCCTCACTGTTAATACTTCAATTTCATCTAGTTTAATTTCAATGTGTATGTGTGTAATTACTAACTGAAATTTTCCGTTAACTGTCAGATATGTTTTTCATTATTTTTTTTTAAATTTTCGTTGTTTACTCTAGATGTACCATGGACATTTACTCAAAGTCAAGGCATTGCTCTTCTGATCCCACTGAAGCATACACCGAAAATTTTAATCAATTCAGAGAATATACAATCAGGTTTTTGTGAACGCCTAGCACAATTTATTAAACAATTATCCATTCACGAAAATGTTAGTCTTATTATTACTATTATTTCAATTTGTAATCATGACTATTGTGCTTACTAAGTTATTTAACTGTATCAATAGATTCCTATTATGTGTTTGTATGTTCGTGTCATGATGTGCACAGCAGCTTAATCGTCAAACCATTTGTATTTCAAAGAGTACGTTGTATGTTCAGTCCCTACTTCATGTATTTCCGTTTGATAATAGCCTTCACCTCAAAGTCAAATTTGTGCTTGCAGGCTGAGTTGTTTGTATTAGTTCAAAACTAATTAACTATTTCGTCTAAAATTGTCATTCAATACAGTAAATTGTATTATTCTCACCTTCTCTCATATAGAATGTTAAAGCTTATGAAAAAGAGCTTTATAAAGCTGAATGACATCATTCTGAGGAAGATTTTATCTCTACTACGTTAAATCATTCAATACAAGTTTAAGTCTATGGAACATTTTAAGCGACATCATTTCAACTCTTCATCTACGTATTCATTCATCACCTACTTGTTCATAATAATATCCTTTCATTACTACTGAACTTTTTTTCTTCTTTTATATCTTTAAAATTTTCGATAACAGTCATATATATATACTGTATAAAGCGCTGAATTTTCAATCCATAAGCGATAGATTCGATTCTTCAGTTTTATGAAGTTGAATATTAGTAGTAACAGTAGTGTATTTGTAGACATAAAATATTACAGCTCAAAGTTGAATATTGTGCTTGGCAAAGGAAACCTAGTAACTTGACTTAATCCATTTTCTTTAGACAAGATTAATGTGAATCATTACTATCACATTTAATTATATTTTCTCTTCATAATTGAGTAATATTGAAAATTATGCAAAAGAAATCACACTAACAGTAGAAGAAGAAGGATCCTATCCATTGACATCGTCTCATAGAATCAGTGGAGCTACTGACATATCATTCTTGGTTTATTTTCTATAAAATCAACCGAGTTGATTTAACTTAAGTGAAGGCTAGTTAATTTTTAAGTGTAACATTTATTTGTCAATTAGGCTGCAGAAATATGTAGAAATAATAGCGGCCTGTTTAAACATCTAGGCTACCTGTTCCTGTCATCTAGATATTTCAACAAGTTATCTAATTTCGTTTGTTTTAATACATCATTATGCTTATTATCGCACAACCTATTCAGGTGCGTTTCTGAAAAGTGTAAGACCTTTCTCTGCAAAAGCTACAAAAGACCTAATCAGAGATACCGTGGTTGCTGGCAATATGCAGCGACAAGAATGTACATTATCCAGATGTCGATTGACTGGGCTGCTAACTTATAACTGGCGATCACTCAATATTTATCGTCAGGAAGGACGAAGAAGTAAGAAACGGAAACTTGTTGAAGTACTTTGTGCTGAGAATTCTATATTGTACCAAAAATATAATATTGAATAAAGCTAATAATAACAATAATAATAATAATAGTAAAAGATCGTCGAAGTGAACTGCTAACGTTATATTAACTGCAATTATTTGATAGATGAGGGTTATACAACCCCTTATATTGGTAATTTAACTGTTTAACAGCAAGATTTTATATATACATACATATGTGTTTTCCTGGTGTACTTCTTCTACCGAAACTTTATACATGCTAGAATGATAAATGTGATTTGTGTGTATGAGAAATTTTTTGTACTTTATTCCGAACTTACTCAAAATAAACAGTGCCATTTTCAATAATCATCTCGCTCCTCTTCCGACCAATTGTTTTGTAATTAGTCTTATTACAGTTAGCTACTGCAATCATCGTTATAGTAATTCTTATTATTATCGTCACATTGTGATCTTTCACCACTGTTATTATTTGCCTGTTTTTTTCTTCTATGCTATACATGTAGTCCGCCATTCGTCAAATAGGATACAGATGTATTGGATGCTTTGTCGGTTATCTAACAGAGAATCATGAAGTGAATTATAATCCTAAAATGTTACTGGAGCTACTTGGAAAAGTAATTTTTATTTTATTCCCTATATATATATATATATATATATATATATAATTGTAAAACATACTATGTTTACTGAATTACTTAATAGTAGTTTATCTGAAACTGATAAATTATTTGAGTCGTTTGATACTCAGAAAAACTATTATGGCATTCGCTGAAGCAAGCTGGATAAAAAATCCCACAAAACCATCCAGTTGATGTACTATCACGTGGTCCTTACAAGCCTTTAAATAGAGAAAGGAACAAGTCTTGTCAGTTTTTCAATGACTCGGTTTGTTTTGTCGTGATTGTTCTTTTTTCAAATATTCTGTTGTTCACTTTCAATTTTATTTTTGATCTTTAAATAGGGTTTCGAACATCCTGTAATCGATGTGCGTCTATTGTCTACAGTTGTATCCAGTCATATTGCATGGCGTGTAAAATTACCAATTCCTTCTTGGTTATGTACATTTGTAATTATACTTCTTAGCGGAATAAAAGATAAAAATAGTGCAGTACGACTTGGAAGTGAAACAGCTTTAGCCGTACTGTGTCGTTTAAATGCTCCAAAAAATAAAGATCAAAACCTTAATTCTGAATATTTACAAGTTAGTGAAATCAAATTTTGTATTATTTGTAATGTTTACTATATATGCAGTTGAGTTAGCAGTAGACTTAGGAAACAAAGTGAGGTCTTATCCTGGCATATTTTCATAAAGCAAGTATAGGTTAGTTTTCGTTTGAAATCAATTTTATTCGATTATCTCTAGTTGTTCTCAATCCAACCTTTATAGCATTTATGTTGGTGCATGAAATAATATATCCCTAGACGATTAACGCAGTTGGTGCACCCTTTCCATTTCTAAACAACCATCTAAAAAGATCATTATTCTTACTAAATACTAGATTATCTGTTAAATACATTTACTCAATTAAGTAAATAATGTTTGTGCATATTTTGGAGTTTTACACTTTAAGAAATGTCATTTTACGCTCCTCTTGCGTAATATTTGGTAAGTTGAATTACATTTAGTTTGTAAGCAGTCAGTGAAACAACCGGCTTACTTTCAGTTACTCTTAATTTAGTTGTGTTCAGTTAAGACATCTCTGAAAAGTTGCCTTTCTATACTGAAAATGATATTATTTGTAGACTATGGAATTAAATGGCTCAATCAATCTCACCATCGCAGTTACTAACTCTTGATATGTATATGGATGTGGTTTTCAAATTATTCTCTGATTTATTTTCCAAAAAAGCTAACGGTGAATTCGAAAAAATACAAACTTTAACAATTAATAATAAAATAATATGATATTCGTTGATCGATCTTGCGGTAATCATAACTGAACGGTTGTTGTCTATGATGGTTAAAAGACTGCATTTTGTCACTCTTCACCAGACAGAACTATATAATCTGCTTATTCTAAATCAACCAGCATTAGTGACCTATACTAAGACGAAACGGCCGTCCAATGTTTCCGGTTTTTCTATGGTGATCTACCTTTAATCGACTCATGGATTCAACTATTAAAATCGAATAACCTAATAAGAGTAGATGATAAACATCTATCATCCTCTATGGCCAAACACACAGTTGAAATAGGTCATAAGATTGATCTTAACTCGGCTTTTGTGGTGTTGTACGAAAGTGTAAAAAGGAGTATACTAAGTTTTCTTGAAGCCTTAGCCATACGAAAATTCAAACCCCTTTTGTGTATTCAAAAACAATTTGTTCTCACCTTAAACCTACCCTGGTAATATTAGCTTATTTACAGAATGCTTAGATTTCAAATTGTTTTCACATTAGTTTAATTATTATTATCATCATTGTCTTCTCTTACCCCCCAATTCCAGTCTAGTTGACCTTTTATTTTTATATATAAATGTATATGTGTGATCAAATTGTTCGAAATGTATTGCGCTAATCTATCACATAGTTCTGATAATCTTCATCTTCTTATTACACTATCGAAATCTCCTTATTTTTTCATTGCCGTCGATGTCGTGGTTTTCCATAAATTTGAGCATCAATCAAACAAAACAAACTAAATTGTTTTGTTTTTTTTTATATTTGAAATTCTAGTCATCTCCAATGAAAAATATTTATCCAATATTATCTTCTTTGAATCATTTCTCTTATAACCATAGACCAAATTAATAACGATAATAATCCATTTTAATAGGGAATTAAAGAAGAGTAAATACGTTTGTTTGTTTGTCTTCTTTTAATATTGTTAGTTTCTAAAAAAATATATTAAAATGTATTCCTAGTAACAATTTACTCGGATTTTTCTATTTTATCGAATCACCATTACGTAATAATAATAATAATAATAATAATAATGTTTTGTTCTATTTTCTTTTTATCTCATATGTTGCGGCATAATACATAACATAAGTAAACAGACATACATGTAAATAAATCTATAACATGTACATGTTCAATGTTTGACCGGTTACATAAAAATTCTTGATTAGTTCTTCCCATTCTCTTACTACTTCTACTACTCATAATAATCAGTAATCTTGATTTCCCAATATATACCGCCCACGCACATAATGTCATACTTTAAATTTATGAGACGGTTTTTTCCCGTTACTTAATTAATAAATTATTATTATTATTATTATCAATCTAAGTATTACAGCCATACAGTAATATATATATATATGACTGATTAATCAGTGGAAAAGTATTCTTAGAGAAGTAGTAGTTGAAAATAGCAACAATTAAGATAAATTTAAAGCGAAATAAACACTTGAAATGATGTATTATTATACTTAATTTCAAAGTATATACATTTTTTATAGATATGTAACTATGGTGGTTGTGTGAGAACTTTTTGAAAGTTAATTAATTTCATTATGAATTAACAAATATCTTGAGCGAATGGTTATTTCGTAATCATCTTGGACGTTTTAAGGACTCATTTAGATGGATGCATATTTTACCATTGAGTTATCATTTGATAGTTTACATTTCTAAATCCAATTGATTTGTAATATTGTGTGCTTATTATCTATTTGCCAATAACAATACCTGTTTCCCTCGAGACATTATTGAAACACACTGATTACGTCTCATTCAGGATAATAGTGGGACTGGAATGACATTAATCTACGCGTAGTTTTGAAATATTATTTATCAATTTTAGCCTCATATCTACAGTCTATTTACTTGACTATTGACAAAATCTAACCATATGGTGTTAATTCCAGTCACTGAGAAGAGCAAACACTATGATCAATTATCCGAAATATTGATGTTATTAATCATAAAGATGATAATGATCATTTGTGTTCAATTCTTACCGAGTTAACACGATGTAATCGCTTAGTCATTTAATAATTCCTTCCTAGAAGTGTGGCCCTCTAATAAAACCACCTGTTTCGATCTGGGCACCCGGGAAGTATCACAGCCCTCACACAAATCAAATGAGATTTTTGTGGCGCATATGTATCTGGTGCTTCCTTGTACCAATATTTATGTGTTTGAATAAATAATATAATAAATAAATTCCTCCCTTAAAAACAAAATAGCAGGTCGCAATATCAACACCAAAAGTGATCATTTGTTCAATTTTGCCATACATATCTGTAATTCATTCATTGCTTTTTCTGTATGCAATATATCATATTGTTATTTTCTAGGCTTGTTACGACCTATTGGATAATAGTACACGTAATCAACTAGAAACACTTATACAACGACTTCGTAAACAAAATTGGTCTGAAGTATGGCGTCAAGGTTGCCCAGATATGGATAATACAATTTCATTGTAAATTCTACAGTGTAAACTTACATTTAAACTTACATTCAAGCCTTTTTTGTTTTCTTACTGTACGATCTATTCAAAAAAAATGTATTTGAGTTAATTGTATCCATACGTAACTAAATCCAAACAATCTATACCTTGAATTTCTTGATATGTAACATATATATATATATATGTATATGTATATATATATGCGTACATATATTTAATGTTTATTTTTAGCTTTTATTGATTCAATTTTCATTTTAAAAAAATTTACTGCACACATCATCTTTTGATTTGCTAAAGTTTTACGTCTTTTTTATTTGTCTTGGAATACCATGAGAGGTTCACTTGAACGTTGATAATAACAAAACTATCATCTTTAGTCTTATATGAAGAGGTTTAGTTGAGATTTTTTATCATATACAAATAATTATCATCATGGTAACAAACTTTTAAGCGTTTGATTAGTATATTTAGGTTCTTATGACATATGAGTTAATATTCAACTCTTACAAAAAGGGACTACTTACCTCATAATTCCTACATGTGCCCCAATAAAGGGGCTTTGGGACAATCGATTTGATCCTATCGACTAGATTTATTATTCTGTAGAGTAAGCGGTGACTCGACAGTCAGGGACTCGACTTTTGATCAGTAATTACCTAGCTCGTACTCCATTCTACTTATTTCGACTTGGGTAGCAGGGTGGTAATACCAGTAGTCTCTATAACTGGATTGTGATCTAAGATCAAGTTTCACAAATCGTGTCTGTAAAAGTGAGTTATTAGTAGTGATAAAAACATACCAAGTCATTCTAAGGGTTGGTTTTACTCAACAGACTGTTTTAGATCTAGACTTTGTGTTAATCGGGACTTGACAGTTAGATACATATCAGTTGCCTCTTCAATATCAATATAACGTCACAGATCCGAGTCCTTATCGTATAATACTTATACCGGGGACACTATCGACAGATTAATATGAACTTATTCGTTCATATGTTTTTTTGGCTATAAACTGTATGGTTATTTATTGAGAACTTAACGCTTTCCGGTTATATAATATAGCTGTTTACTCCAGTCATTGAGAACTTTACTAAGTTGGATTAATTCTTATAAGATGTTAATGTATGTTGTCGATGGTGTTAAGAAAAAATAGGAGTTTCACATCCTATTTTATATCTGGAAATTAGCATGAATTTATTCTAAATATAGGAGCTGCATAATCCTCTTAAATCAATACCGAATTTTATTGTGCATTTTTCTTTAGAAAGTACATCTTTACAGTTTAACACGAGACTAAACCATATCCAAGCATTGTAAGCAAAGATGGATAGTGGCTAGCAGTGGAATCCAGGACGCGCGTTTCGTCCTATCCGGGACTCGTCCACTGCTAGCCACTATCCGTCTTTGCTTACAATGCTTGTGAATTAAGGCTATATCGAGGCAATATGCATAGTATGCCTATATACCAATTAGAGACTGACCAGTTGCAGTCCTAAACATCGATGCGAAGATTCAAACAAACAATACTAAGTGAACATATCCAACTAGTACTTTCAGCTTATTTGGTGGTTGAGTGCCACATATCGGAGTGTGGTTTTCACTAGAGATTTCATTTCAAGATCTGATTTTTTAATTATATGTATCTTTTATCCTTCATATTAGATTGTCCTACACTGACATGTTCATACACAGCAGTTCCGAATAATTCTAATCGCTTGGAATGAAATCTCTAGTGAAAATTACACTTCAACATGCAGCACTCACCAATTGAAATGTTATATATAACGTTACTCGATTATTGAAAACGTGACAGATGGCCTTAGTTAATAAATTCTCAGTAATAAATGTGTTGTTCAACCAAACAAGGTTGAAATAGTGACTTCTGGTTTTTAAAGTGAAACCCAAAGAGTCATAGGAGTATGTATTCATTTTGTGCCGATGGCGTTTTAAGGTAGATTTACTTAAAAGTTAGGTCGCTTATGATTGGTATAAATCCTATCCGAGACATAATGAATAATTCATTACTGAGCACAAGTATTTCTGTCATATTTTACATCCATTGATATTAGAAACTCATTTCATCGACCATTCAGAACGTTTAAATAAATGTTATAAATTGTTTATAAAAGTATTTCTGACTCAATAAACTACCCATTTATTTACTGAGTTTTTATAAAAGATCAGTCTCTTTTCAGATAGTAAGAATCGATTATAAACCGCGAAAAATCCTTAACTAACAATTAAATTCAGATTTCGTCACTTCTTGGTGATCCTTGTACACACTGGTTTATAAGGCGTGTCGGGGTTTCAAGGTCATCTCTAATGTCTCATGTGCAACAGTTTTGTGTAGTTTCGCCGATACTTTCACTAGTCAACATGTATGTCTCGCCAACTAACGGTAGTGCCTAAATTTATCTCTTTCATCTGTTTTAAAGGTGGCTTGGCTAGATGTTTGCACCGATTTTAGTAAGGTTCTAAATTGTTAATATTGAAGTTTCAATTTTAAGCCTCTTTGTGACCAACGCGAATCTAACTAGTGAACAAGTCCCTAATAGAACAAAACGAATGTCCTGGATTACACTGCTAATAATCATAATCCATATATTCCATAGAAACAACTGGAAGTTATTATTTTCTGTCTTTTGGTTAAAACTTTCAATACCTTATACTTTTCTCTAGCACAAAAAAGACTTACTTCAATTTGCTTTTGTTTTTAATTAATATGAAATAAAAAATAACAGTGGTGATGATGAAAATAATAAAAGCATTTGATATATAGTTCTAGGTGATGAGGATTGCTTGGGAGTATAGCGAATCGAAATAGTTCATCTGGATTCAATGAGATATCAGGGAAGCAATGAATGATTGAGTAGAGTAGTGGTAGGTCAAATGCATAAAACATAGGATGTGTTAAAGATCCATATAATCAAAATCATTATCTACATGAAATCAAAATTATCTTGCAATAATTGGGTTTGAATGAGGAGTTTCGGGAGTTAGGGCTGTACAAACTGATAGGCAGATATAGAGAGGGAAGAGGGTGGGGTATTATCATTGTGCGTTTAATGTTTTATACCACTACACAATATCATTGTTATTAGTGGTATTTCTGTGCATAAATGATATATGGTCCGATGGCATAGAATAATATGGATGTACATTGTAATTAGGAAAGTTAGTTGATACTACTACTTCTTTTGATGACGATGATGATAATGTTGTTGAAGAAGGAATAGATGCATTTCTAGGTTTACGTCCTCTTCTTGGTTTATCACGCATATGTGTTTTAGTATGACGATTACGTTCATCGGAACGTGCAAATCGTCTGTCACATATTTTGCATTCATATGGTCGTTCACCAGTATGTGTACGACGATGTGTCATCAAATGATCACTTCGTGTAAATCCTTTTCCACAAATATCACATATAAACTGTTTAATTCCACTATGTGTACGTTGATGACGTTTAAGCTCATCAATTCGAACAAAACGTTTGTTACAACTTGATATACCACATATAAATGGTTTCTGTTGATCAGATAATTTTTGACATTTGTTATGAATAGATTTTGGTTCAGTCTGTATGGTATTGTAATAATATTCACTTTTACACTGATTAAAATCAAATTTATTATCTATTGCTTTATTTGATACAGAGCATGTAGAACAGGTGGGAACTCTTTCTGGAGTTACATAGCTTCGCTGATCACTGATAATTCCATTATGATTACTATTACCATCGATAGTTGGAATAATAACAATATCACTAGTTTGATATGTAGACCATGGTGTTTGATTTTCTGGTATGTTATATGTATTATCATATAGGTTTCTATAGTTAGAGGAGACAGTATCAGTATTAAATTTCGTCGAGTTTAATAAAGAATCGGTCGACCAGTGATCAAATATAGCATCTGAGTTATAATTTTTAATTGGAGTCGTGTGGGATTCCAATGATACTGCTTCATTCAATATTTCTAATTTTATTTCTTCAGTATTAGATGAATTCGGATGTGATTCTAAATTCAAATAAACCAAAGGAGACTGAATTTGCGGTTGAGTGACTGTTTGATCATTTGTATTGGTAGCCAGCGGTTTTAAGTATTGTACTTCAAGTAATTGTGAATTATTTCTGTTTTGAATATTCTGTTCATCTTCACTTGGCTCAACTGAAATGGAAAGCGAAGAGATTAATTTCTAATTTAAGGAAAAATGTCAATTTAAGTGTTACTCTTCAAGATGGAAGATGAACTTACCTTTTATTACTGGGTTCGGTGGATATATGAAATAGTTGTCAGATTCTTTGTCAAGTGGTGTTGGAGTATTTAAGTTTTCCCATTTAGAAAAATCTTTATAACTATCATCGGTTGCATAAGTTGGTGTATGTCCAGTCGGTATATCATTAAAAGCTGCCTTAATATCACCAGTCGGTAGCATCCAGTCTATTAGGTTACTGTTTAACGTTCTTAGCATTCTCACCTATTAATATGCGTATCATCTGTACTACAACTCGTATTTATCTTGCCGATTAACACCTAGTCATCTGTAACCAATAGAAGTTATCCCACCAACGCATTGTTATTTTAAGTAACTAAAATTTATCGCTAAATTTATCAACCAATTAAAAGCGAACAAGTAACTTGGATTAACCTTGAAATTAGCCAATCAACTTAAAAATATTAGTTTCAGACATTATAGATCACACCCCTTTGGTTTTAAAAAAGATGAGCCGTCAAAGTTCGATTACTTCATGAATTCTTATTGACGTTAACAATTGGGAAGTGGTGGGTGTGATTTCATCATGTTGTTTTTCTAAATTCCCATAATAATTTTGCCGTTTATTTTCTTATGAAATGTTTTATCTCCATCAAAAATTCCTGGAATCATAATTACTTTTCTCCTCAAATCATTTCTTTTTTCAATACAGATAAATACGAATCGTTTCATTAATCCTTCTTCTGAAGGATTCACAAATTTTTTTTAATAGCAAAATGTATGGTTCTTTTAGTATGATGATGAATGATCTTGGCCTTTAAATAATGGGGGAAAATATGAATAATTTCAGTGAAATTTATAGTCAAGTTTTCAGCTTTGTAGAGAACTTATAAATTTGAGTATATCTCTTATCACATAAATCAGTGGAAGTACTTGATGTAGGAATTAACGTAAACGTTGGATATCTATCTGTTGTAACTAGCTACGGCAGAATGTATAAACTTGTCTATATAAGTTGTCCAAATGTGTTTGCTTAACTTTACTGCTGTACATAAAATGCAGTCATCTAAGATATTATCATTTATCTACTAATTTACAAGTTTAAGCGTGGATTACATTAACACATTCTTAATATATACATAGTAATTGTATTGATTCATTGATGTTTATTCCCTTTCGACCAGTTTTTTGTCGTAAACATATTCCGTTATTGTTGTTTTGCTAAGTGGATAACGCAATGGCGTTTGAAGCGAACGGTACTGAGTCTAAGTCTCAGAGTGAAAATCAACTCTGAGATTCAAGTACATCCAGCTGACGAGTCCCAAATAGGATGAAGCACACTTCCTTGATTCCACTGCTAGCCACTATCCTGTTTTGTTATTTTGCTATATGTATGATCATTGTAACCTCTACTATTATTGTCATTATTACAATTATTATTTCATATACTATACTCACTTATAGATATGAAAAGTTGTACATGTCATCATGGGTAAGCGTTTGCTTGGTCCAATTCTTGATAACCAGAGCTCAGTCTCTATCAGCTATTGTCGACATGTATGCGCACGAGTCACGGATTCCACGACTAGCTACATACCATCTATTCTAAGTAGTAAGTTGTACACAAATGATGACCGAAGTCTATGAGAAAACGTTAGAAGTTAAAGCATTCAACTTTTTTCCAACAATTTCTAGGTCCGAACCCCAAATGGCTCTAGTTACACCAATCGTCATATCAGAAGATATGACTCAAAGCTAAGTACTCGTACGTGTACTTATTTGAGTTCACTGAAAAATAAACTCGGCAGCGACTTTCAAAATAATAACTTTGGTGTAAGTAGTCTTCCGCTCTGACAACTGAAATACTATGCGACCTGATTATTTTCAAGGTTTGAATCTTTTCCTAAATGTTGATTGTTGTGGCTAACTATCATCTGACCAATAGATACACAAATGCTTACATTTCATCATATTATGAATTGGGTCGAGTTTTTATTTTGATTAGTTGTAAAGACATATACTCGGGTGTTTTCAGGAGCTTTGTATAGTTTACAGATAATTTTCATCCTGGTTTGGATGTAGTCAGTTAGCTATTGAAACCAGGTAGATCAGAAAGTTTGTTCCGAGGTCGTTTGAAAATTGTAGACCAGCTGGTTCTGGTTTATTGGTTTTATGTCACTCCATATGTCGTGAACAAGAACACGGGTGGAGACAATCGAATGTGTGTGATACGAAAATTACAGACTATCTCACTAAAATCTGACAGTTTATTTGCAAATTATCAATCAATTGTCTCAATCTTGACCATTCCTTCTGCAAATATCAGTCCACAGTCTCCGATTATTATTGTTCATACATTGTCTTACCAACTGCGTCCCGTTCTCGTTCTTTCATTATCGATCTACTGAAATACATTCAATACCCGACCATCGTTATATACTACTTATGTGGAGATAAGTAACCCACACTATACAGACTGATATTCTTGGGGTTAATTTTGTCTAGACATGTAAGTGCACACTACTAAATAGTCATGGATTAAAATAATTAGATGTGTAGTGTGACCTAATTTCCAATGGTTCACCGGTTTATGTTAACGTCTATACAAAAAGTAAACCTGTCTAGCTACATTTCTGAAACATTCACACTGTTAATGAACTTCTCTTTAAAAAGAAAGTAGTATGCTGAAATTATTTGTTATTTTTACCATTACAGTCTAACAAACTACTTGTTGTACTATACACTTCTGTATTAATTAGAGTCAAGTCGTAGTGTAAAGTTTATTAAATTGTTTGAATACTTCTTAGATTAGAAAGGACAATGATTTTCATGTATTTTATTATTAAACATCTCCTAAAATCACGGAACTATTTTAAGGATAAAAAAATTACCACAGATTACTTTTTTAGTACAGTTTTATAATGTTAAACATGGTTCAACTGGAAGATCCAATATCTGTGTAAATTTAGATCAGAAGGGGTTTTGTGGAGAATTTAGTAATTTCATAGTTGAAACTATGAGTCAATTGAAGCTAGACCACCATCGAAAACCTGGAAACACTGCTTGACGACCGTTTCGTCCTATTATGGAACTCCTCAGCAGTGCGCATCCACGATCCCGCACTCGCGAGATTCGAACCCAGGACCTACCAGTCTCGTTGGTGCGCACTGCTGAGGAGTCCCATAATGGGACGAAACGACCGTCAAGCAGTGCTTCCAAGTTTTCCATGGTGGTCTAACTTCAATTGACTCATGGTTTCAACTATATGTAAATTTAATCAATCTATTTAATTCGTCTAGATACATTCAGATCAATGATAATAATATTTGAGTTCTAGATCTAAACTAAGAAAGTAAATTTTCTTATATTGATAAAAGAGATTCTCATTCATTTTAGACGCCATGCTTGTATATTACTGATTTTAGTAATATTGTTTTTTTTCTCCCTTACAATAATCAATTTTTAACACGTCAATTAGCTACTTATAATAAATCTATCAATGATCATTTAATTCATTAGGATATATGTCTAATTTGGAATTTAGTTTATGTATTGATCCATAGTCGTCACATGTGAATAGCATGTAGCGATTAAAAAAAATAAACGCCCACGCATGTCTGTTATGCCAAATAAGTTTATACATTTGAAAAAAAAATTTTTTCAATTTACATAATTGATAGGCTGATATTCGAATAGTTTCAACCTTGAAATTTGATTGGTTGTTCAAATGATGGAATATTTTGAAATGTATTTTTAACCTTTTCTGAATGTATTCGTTGCTAATTTAAAGATATGAGTAACTTATCGTTTAGTTTTGTAAATTCAGTTGATGTGTAGTTAAATGTTAATTGC
This sequence comes from Schistosoma mansoni, assembly GCF_000237925.1. Classification (NCBI taxonomy): domain Eukaryota; kingdom Metazoa; phylum Platyhelminthes; class Trematoda; order Strigeidida; family Schistosomatidae; genus Schistosoma; species Schistosoma mansoni. Next base: position 21,335,146 of record NC_031497.1, read on the forward strand.
AGTGTTATGCTTTCAGGATATTGGTTTGTTGTATTTATTTGTTTAAACTGTATTGAATGAGGAATCACTTTAAAAATACAACCATGTATGTAAACGTAATGAAATCGTTGGTTGATTATCGATAATCTTCAATTGTTCAGTGATAATTCACAAGTTGTTATAGTATTTTCACACAGTTCCTCATGCATCATCTCAATGATGAATTTAATCGGGGTGCTAGCTTTCTGGAAACTAAACAATAACATCCTCAGGTATTATATAATTTGGTGACAGAAGCTATTATATTTAATGTACATCAGTTGATTAGGAATGATTAATTTCTTGCACAGTTTTTAACAAGACTATAATTTATAGACTAACCAATGGAATTTCAGATTTTGTCCCCTGGATTTTCGCGCGAAACTCATCCATGTGGTCAAATGGCATCCCAGCTTTATGGCTCATGTCAATTCGTGATGAATACACTAACTCTATTTCTTAACCCTTACTTTTTACACTAATTCCTAAACTGGATTTCACACATTAATTCATAACCTTGCTCTAAAACTACTAGATAGTTGTATTTTCTCAGAGTCACTTTGGTTCCTCTCGAAGGTCGTTCATAGATTATGGTCATATCCAAGTTTTTTGTTGAACTCTTTACAAGTAACGTTGCGTAGTTAATAAATAGGTTATAATTTTACGATTTAAACGTCTGTGGATAAATGTATTTGGGTTCGAAGCGGGTGAAATCAGATCTACTCACAACAATTCGCTATTGCCAGTCATAGACAACGTGCTAACTGCCACAAACCCATTGCATATCAACTTGACATACCTCATGTTAGCGCAAGATAGGGAGTTGACAAGAATAAAGACATAGGAGGGAAAACTAATATTATCGATTTTAATGAGAACCCAGACATCAGAAATATAAAATCAAGGGGATAAATGAAATGGAATCGTCATGAAAATCAAGATTACAATAAACCCTTCAAAAGACCATCTTTAATCTAAAGGCTCAAACCTGGAATTGTACACTACTCAGCTTGAAAGTTCATATCACTACAACTCTAGTTGGACAGATACAAATTTGAAAGTAGTTCAGTTTAAAATTTCATAATTGACATTACTGACTCACCTTAGTTCAATGACCACTGAAAACCAGGAGACGTTACTCAGCTGATTCGTTCTAGTACGGGACTCAGTAGTGTGGATGCGTTATCAACGAGCAGGTACCTTTAGATCTTGTAGCGAGAACTTAACCTTAAAACTACTGAGCTGACGAAATTTAAAGGTTCTGACTTCGTGGATGTACACTGGTAGAGATTATCCATACTAGGGAAAAATATCTGTCTAAACATACATTGTATGAGATACCTATGCAAGAAATATGATAAATAACAATGGCCTACCGGTTAGATTGAATGTTACTACAATTTTTATTTAGATAAAGAATGATTAGTTAATTAAAAATAAAATAATTTCGGATGAAAACTCATTTTATTTGACGTTTACTGAAGAAGAAGAAGCAGTAACATAAAATCCTTTTTTTTCCTCTTGATCGATGAAATGATGTAATCATGAAAGAGTTGGAGGTGTGTTAAGCTTAACATACCCCTGTAGTTGTTTTTTTCTTCGTTGTGGTTAGAAATATTGTAATAACGATAACTAGTCCTACAGTATCATCCATACGCAATGATAACTAATCACTTATAAGTCTATATTACTAGGCTAAATACCCTATTTAGCTTTTATTTTTAGTAATAAGTCATATGATTAATTAACCAAAGTATAATTCATCTTTCACGTGACAGTTTCTTTCATCAGTCAATATTTTATTGATTCATAATTCTGTTGGCTGAAATCTATTATTAGAATTGAACGAAAATTTAAATTCTAAAATTAGTAATTAAATGATACGTTTGATTGGCTGAACTACAATAATAATTTAGTTATTCGAATATATTCTAATAATAATTACACTTGCTATCAACCTTCTACAATAAGATTATTGTAGATGTAAAAATGTATATGATTGTGGAGATTGCTGAGTTTCATTGAAATCATGAACCGATCAATGTTAAACCACCATTGAAAGACTGGAAGCACTGGACGGGTGTTTCATCCTAGTATGAGACACTTCAACAGTATCCATCTGTTACTAATGATATGTTATTCTGTGTAAATTTTAAAAAGGGGATTATATTTGTAAACATTTTTATTGATAGTAACTAAAGATGACTTCAAAGTTACACTTGCCAATCTGGTTAACGTTTTTTCAAGAACATAACCAAACATTAAAATCATCAAAAACAAATAGGGTTCATAGAATTGATTACTAGATGACTGTGTTAAGTTAATAAGAACCCTAATCTAAATGGTAATGAATAATTTCACCGTAGTTGGGCTCCGATTTACGATTATAGTTTAGTGCTAAGGCTTCAATACTTACGGAATCAGGAACAGTTGGGCTACTCTGATGCGATCAGTTTTGCTGCCTAAATCGATCATAGCAGCTAGCGTATAACACTTCGACGCCTGGCCGCTAACACAAAGATAAGAAAAACTGTAGAAAAACTTGATATTCGAGGTAGAACAAATAGAACAAAACGAAATGATGCAACTCTATATATACAATAACGAAAACATGACCTTCAAGCACATAGAATTTTTAGTGGATTGAAGGCAACGGCAACCAATCGGACAAAGGTAAAGCCTATGAAAAAAACTGAATTTAAGGAAAGATACTTGCAGCTATCATTTCTAGTTTGATTTCAAAACTTTTAACGAAATTTGAGTAACCTTGTAATCACTTTAGCAGGTCAATTATACAATCATGTTATGATATTGAATTAAGAAATTATCAGTGTAAATATGAGTCACTAGGTGTGAAATATAATGAAATTCTAGTAAGCAAAAAAGTGTATCTATGTGTAGCAGATCTGATGAGAAAAACCTCCGACCATTTATGGCCCTAGTGTATGATCGAGAATGAAATTAGTTAGTCTAATAGATAACCATAAAATACACTTTTTATATTATGTATGGAATGTGAATAAATGTAGATTCGTGTTAACTATGTTAAACAGACTGCCTGTTTATGGAATATCCAAACATAATAACTGATTAAAACAAACGAAATAAAATCGTTTCTGTCTACAAAAAAATGAAATGATTTGATTTTAGTCCCTGCAGTTTTTGCAAATACAACTCCTTCTTACAACTAGATCAGTAACTGAGTAGTGACCATTGTAATGTTTGATCAAGTAGCAATGTGACCATTAGCTTAAGTGACTAGATATTGCATGTACTATATTTTTGAGGTTCCTTTCCATGCGCTTTGTTCCCAACTGTTGTGAAAGTATTCGTTTAACTTTATTCGGAAATGATCTATGGTAACGTAAACAAATGTGATTGATCACTGAATGTAAACTCTTAGAGACTTATTAATGACTATCTAATTTGTGTTTTCCTATCTCTAGTCTGAACTCACTAAGTGTACACTGCTTTTAATCGTGCTGAATAAAATATTATCTTCTCTGTACTCTGATTGTCTATTATTAGTTGTGTATCAGGTATAATGTGATACAGTCTTTGTATCGCGTATCGACCGAGTATCCAATTTGGTGGTAGTATAGCCTCAATCAACGCTCAGACTATTGTAATATAGCAGTATAACACAGAAACAGGGAATATTTAAATTCTGCTGTTATATCAAAAAGTTATTATAATATATTTTCCATAGAATTTATGATTTTATACCGGTTTCTTAGTATCTATATTTCTATTATATTAACAAGAGCAAGATTCCCATCGGTTTCTGTTCTGAACCATGTTTGATAACATCTCAAGTCAATCAGTTGCACTTTCTCTAAGATTTCAACCAGATAGTTGTGATGGACATGAAGAAGCTAGTACTTACTAAACGGCTTTCTTTCACACTACGGGACCATATTATAAAATGATTATCTCTTCATATAATTAAAATAACCCATTTTGTCATTGAATAAAAATTTAGAGAATTCAGCAAAGAAAATTTCCTCTCTGGTATTACCACAGACTCCAGTGTGGGCAAATAAAGTATGATATGGAAGTCAGTGGGATGACACTCATAAAACATGTCTCAACCCAAGATATTCTGAGTTGATATCAACTAAATAATTGTCACTGAGCCTGAACACACATCGCTTGACCTCAACACTGTTAACATGCTGTTACCACTGGATGTCAGCAATCATTCGAAGACGACGATGGTCAAACACAGAAAGTCGTCAGACATACTAACCCTTAAGAGGTAAAATTGCACGTGTACAGAGCAAGACTGAACTCACTTACGCCTTGTAAACCGGACTTTTTACACCCAGATCAACACTACGTCAGCATCGAAAAGTCTTTCTCCAGGTAACATATCTGCAACACCATTACTTACTTCCACCAGGGCTGTTTCCAGAAAGTCATCAACTTCAAAATTGCAAAGGAATAGTGAAATTGGACGACCCTGCCTACCTGCACTTCTAGAATGGAATAATGAAGAGAGGTGGCTATGTGTCCCAATCTGTCTAAGGAGTTCATATATAATGCCTTAAAATGTTAATTCACTTCTCAAACACACCCGTCTTCAATAGTCAATCTCAGAGCATAATTCTGTTCAATGAATAGAAGTCCAACTTGATAACATGAGATACAAAGGTTAATAAATTTTAACGTGATGGAAGTTAATCATAATCTCAACTCAATTTGAAAATTGAAGGTCTTGATATATTTATTATTCTTCAGAAAGCTAGAAAAAATCAAATAATTGGGGAGAACACTATTCACTTACTTACGCATTTTACGCTTCGTCGAGGAGCATAGGCCTGTTGCGTGTTCGCTAGTCGGGATTACCAATTATATTTTCGCGTTCGTAAGTCGGGATCGCCAATTGTGTTGCGTGTTCGTACGTCGGGATTACCGGTTATGTAGTGCCGTGCTTCAATAATAGTTCACTTCGATAACCGTTATTATACCGATCTTAACGGTGTATAAAATCAGAAGGCAAAAGGAAGCGGCAACTACATTTTTATTGATGAATGATGCAGACCAGAAAGCCGTGGGCACATGAGCAAGTGTAAGCGAGCGAAGCAAAGATGATGCATAGTGGAGATGGCTGGGAAGCCAACTCGCTATGAGCAAGCATTACTCAATATTATAATCAGACAAAAATGAACGACAGACATATGATGAATAGGATACGAAGGGTACACATATACGCTCATATAAAAATATAGTCAAGGTTAATAAGCGAATAATTAACAAGATCAAAATATGACTCATAATGTATAGGTGAATTAGCTTGGCCAGAAGCTAGAATAAAGTATATGGGCTTAACATAACAACCGATACTACAGGCCGCTCACCAGCATTCTCCATCCAACTCTGTTCTCCACAATCCTCTCCAGTTGTTTCCAGTTGCTATTCATTCTTTTCATGTCTGCTTCCGATTCCCGACGCAATGCGTTCCTTGGTCTGCTTCTGTTCCTTTTCCTACTAAGATTCCAAGTTAACACATACTCCGCAATGTATGTAATATCCACTTTCAACGTCTTTTCCTAATTTCCTGTTCATCCAAAAGCTGATTTGTTCACTCCCATAATAGGTTGTTGCTGATGGTATCCGGCCGACGGACAATGAGTAGCTTACGTAGATAATTGCTTATAAATACTTCTCTTTTTGGTGATGGTTGTAGTAGTTCTCCAAGTTTCAGCTCTGTACAGTAGAACTGTCTCGACGTTCGTATTGAAGATTCTGACTTTGATATTCGTTGATAGTTGTTTTGAGTTGCATATGTTCTTCAACTGTAGGAATGCTGTCCTTGCTGTGCCAGTCCTATCAACACTAGTTGCTTCTAATAATAAATTTCTAGGTACTGAAGACAATTTATTGCACATTTAAAGCCTTTGAAAATTGGCATAGTACATCATATGTATATTATATAGAATCATGGACCCATACAATTTCTGATTTATAGACAAAAAAAACCTTAATCGCAACCAAGATATTTGAATTAAATGAAGTATTGTTTTCTTAGCTGGATGGTTTGATCGTGGAGCTTTCAACGTTCTTCTGAACGACATACCTATACGTCAATCCAAATTCTTACACCTTAGATTAACGCAAAGAGCGAATTAATTAATCAGGCAAGACTATAATTTATGGACGAACCAATCAAATTTAGGATTGCAGATCTTGGATTTTGGCGCGAAATTCATTCACTCATTTGGCTAAATACCATTTTGGCAGTATAGTTTATGTCATTTCGTGATGAAAACAGTAAATCTAATTCCTAACCCTAATGTTCAACCGTAAATTATAATCTTAATTCCTTACACTGGTTTGTAGATGAACATTCCAGGGTCACTTTGGGGTTGCTAGAAGGTCGTCCATAAATTATAGTTTCACCATTAACTACATGACAAACCAAAGAAAATGAAATAATATCAAATGGAATAAAGAATCAAACATGAGAAATATCATTCATTCGATGACTGTAAATTCAAGCTTTATACAATAATAAAGAATGAACACATTTCTCACACTATAATTTATATTAAATCCTGTGTTTGAATTTCCCTAATCATAGACTATGGGCACTTTTACAGGTTGAAATTTGAAATTCTGAATTTATCTAGATTTTATTTATTATTTTATTTAAACATATAAATATTGGTACAAGGAAGCACCAGATATATATGCGCTACACAAATCTCATTTGATTCGTATGAGGTCTGTAATACTGCTGAGGTGCCCAGAACAAAGCAAGTGGTTAACTTAGATGGCTACACCCCGAACCTTTAACCTAAAGATCTGATCCACAAGGTAGTGGAGTATCGTGAGGAGATGCAGTCTCATGGTAGCCGGTGACCAACAATTGGTTCATACACCATTTATTCCCTCAGGATACTGGACCCCATGTGCACCATTGGTTTAGAATAAGGGTTTTCCAAATCCCCTAGATGGACATTCCGTGTCCGTTAACCCGTTTAAAGCGCTGGACATTCGCATTTCGTCCCCTCAATTTCGTAAACAACAGTAATGCCACGAGAAGGCAGTGAGTGGGACTTCTAGATCATGTTAATGGTTCATTTGAAAGTAAATGTGAACAGATCAAGACAATTTCAAAAGAAAGCATAAATTTGTCTAACGTCTTCAAACTTTATACAATTTACATTTGGTTCTACATATAATATCTGGTTATTCAAAATAACATAAATAAATTATAACAATTAAATCGATGACACACACCATTTGATGGCGGCTCAGTGATCTACGGGTTAAGCGTTCGCGCGCGTGACTGAAAATCCTGGGTTCGAATCCCTCGAACAGGATTGTGGATGTGCAATGTCAATGAGTTCTATACTGCGACGAAACGACCATCCAATGCTTCCAAGTTTTCAGTAGTGGTCTAACATTAATCTATTCATGATCTCAATCAACAAGTCGATGGATTTGACAATTGAAAGTCCCGGTAATGAATTATCTACAATTACGTTCTTATTGATTTTAAGAAAATATTTATTTTCACCTTGTTTTCTTAGAGAACTAATTAATATTAATGTTTATATCGTAAGCCATCATAAGCTTATAACATGAACAAATAAATTAAATAACTCATCTACATTACTTTATAATAGGAAAGAAAAATTATTTGTGTTATTATATTAATAGAGTATAAACTGATATAGATGGTGGTTAGCAGTGGAATCTAGAACGCGCATTTCGTCCTATTCAGAACTCGTCAGCTGAATGTACCTCCATCCCAGAGTTGATGTTCACTTTGTGACTTAAAACCATCACTGTTCGCTTCAAACTCCATCACGTCATCCACTTAGGATGAAATGCATATCCTGGATCCCACTGCTAGCTACTATCCAGTTTTACTTATAATGTTTTTGACTTAAAGCAATATTGAAGCAATCCATACAGGATGCACATATGCCAATAATAGATTGTGTAATTGAAATCGTGAATCAATTGAAGCTAGACCACCATGGAAAACCTGAAAGCATTGGACGGCCGTTTCCTCCTATTTTGGGACTCCTCAGCAGTGAGCATCCACGATCCCGCCTCACGAGATTCGAACACAGGACCCATCAGTTTCGCGCGCGAGCGCTTAACCTCTAGATCATTGAGTCGTCATCCGATGGTGTTAATGTGTAACTTCAACCAATCCACGAAATTGAGCAACCGTCCACCATTGTTTTCAGTGAGTCGATATCTCACAACAGACTCGGTTGAACTCCACTGGTCACTGCTTCTCACTAGAACTCCAGGAAATATCTCTTGAAGCCAGTCACTAGTGAGCATATGTTGATTAATATCAGAAGGGGGGTTTGTGGAGATATTAGTAATTTTATAGTTGAAATCATGAATTAATTGAAGCTAGACCACCATGAAAAACCTGGAGGCACTGGATGGCCCCCTTCTGATAATAATAAATTGATCAATTGTAGGCCTCAACATCAATGGGAATATTCAAACAGCCAATACTATGTAAATTTAAAAATAAAGGATATTTCAATAAAAGTTATTGAACAAATTTAAAGAAAGAAGCTCGTGTACACGTACGTGTGTGTGTGTGTGTGCGTGAGCGCGCGCGCGCGCGCGTAAGCAAGCAACCAAAATTACAATATAGAAGTATATATATATATTGTTACTTAGGAATCAAATTGTGATATATGCTGTAAAACAAAAAACAAACAAACAATCTAATTGATTATTTCTAAAAATATTTTCTTGTTTAATACTATTTATATCTTATTATTAATATTGAATGCTTAATTTAAATTTCTTCTATTTCTATTCTTAGTTTCATACAATTAGATCCCTTGATAAATTTTTCTTCTTACAGAATAAGAACAATAAAGTTGGTAGAATGAAATGAATTCATTCAATATCATGATTTCATGGGATATGGAATGAATGTAAATGATGTATTCTAAATAATTAATAGACAAAAGGAAAATACTGATCTTACTTAGTGGCTAAGTGGATAACGCGATGGCGTTTGAAGCGAATGGTACTGTGTTCGAATCTCAGAGTGAACATCAACTCTGAGATGCAGGTAAATCCAGTTGACGAGTCCCAAATAGGACAAAACGTGCGTCCTGGATTCCACTGCTAGCTACTATCCATCTTTGCTTACAATGCTTATGAATTAGGGCTATATCGATGCAATACGCACAGTATGCACATATGCCGATAAGAGACTGACCAGTTGCAGTCCTAAAACATCAATGGGAAGATTCAAACAAACAATACTAAGTGATTTTAATAATAATAATAGGAAGAAGAAGAATGATAATAACAACAATAATAATAATGGATGAGAAGGGGTTTTGTGGAGAATTTAGTATTTTTCACATTTGAAATCATGAGTCAATTGAAGCTAGACCACCATTGAAAACCTGGAAGCACTGGACGGCCGTTTCGTCCTATTATGGGACTCCTCAGCAGTGCGCTTATAGAATTCATAACATACAGTTCAACATGTGTTCACATGAATTGATTCAAGTAAGGTCAAGATATAAAAAAATATTTAAATCGAATTTAATCGGTTAAATTATTTCGTTCGTTTTTATTGGAGAGTTTGTAATAAATTAATAGAGGATATTCTTTTGTTTCAACAATATACATAAGAACAACCTGTTGTGAGATATCAACTCACTGATGACATTGATGAACGGTCGCTCAAAATCGTGGATTGGCTGAAGTTAGACATTAACACCGTTGGATGCCGGCTCAGTGGTCTATCGGTTAAGGGCTTCGCCTCGAGACTGGTAAGTCCTGGGTTCGATTCTCGCGAGTGCGGGATCGTGGATGCCCACTGCTGAGGAATCCATTTTTAGACCGAAACGGCCGTCAAGCAGTGCTCCCAGGTTTTCCATGGTTGTCTAACTTCAATTGACTCATGATTTCAACTGTGAAAAATAATAATAATGCCTAAAAAATCCCATAGTTGATAAGTGAAACATCATCTGGAACAATATATGTATATATGATTCACGTATTTACAAAAGGAAATGACTAATCTGTACACGTAATTTGTTACTAACCCATTCTTGTATCCTACTGGTTCATAAAATTGTGATTTGACAGCCCACGCATTTTCAAACTTTGTGAACATTTTTTATTTATTTCCATATTTGAAGTGAACAATTTTGTGTTGAATCTATATAAATGTTTAGTATTTCCATCATCTTGTGATAATTAGGTGTTTTAATACAAGCTTCACAATATACATAATTATCATTTCTGTAGATGAATCAAGCTTAAACGAATAAATGATAAGAATACAGTGATTGGGATCAACATTACTTTTGTTGATTCATTTAAAATATAAATCTAATTCATTATTTGCATAGTTGAAATCATGAGTCAATTGAAGTTAGACAACCATGGAAAACCTGGAAGCACTGCTTGACGGCCGTTTCGTCCTATTATGGGACTCCTCAGCAGTGCGCATCCACGATCCCGCACTCGCGAGATTCGAACCCAGGACCTACCAGTCTCGAGGCGAAGCCCTTAACCGATAGACCACTGAGCCGGTATCCAACGGTGTTAATGTCTAACTTCAACCAATCCACGAAGTTGAACAACCGTTCATCAATGTCTTCAGTGAGTTGATATCTCACAACAGGTTGTTCCTATGTATATTGTTGAAACAAAAGAATATCCTCTATTAATTTATTACAAACTCTCCAATAAAAACGAACGAAATAATTTAACCGATTAAATTCAATCTAAATATTTTTTTATATCTTGACCTTACTTGAATCAATTCATGTGAACACATGTTGAACTGTATGTTATGAATTCTATAAGGTATCAAAATACTTTCTTTAGCGGTGTCGAACGGCTCACCGTATTATCTAGAAATCAAAATATTAATCTAATTATTGATAGTATCTCATATAGGTATGCTTTCTAGGAAATTAAATTTCTCTGAATATCTTGATTTATGATGATGAGGGAGATATCTTGTAGGTTTAAAATAAAAACCATAACTACAAAGTCACTAGTCAGTCACTTTGTAGAAGTTTGATAGGTTGTCAAATTTACCATTAGATGATTTGAAGTTACTGATGGGAAGCTATGAACACGGTTTTTGTCGCTCATTTGAAAAGATTTTACCCATACGTGAACATACTCATATTGTCTAGACTATTCACACTCTCTTCCAATTCCACATTAGAGATACTACCAATAAGATCTCAGTAGAATTGGACTAGTATGGGAATATTTCATTTAACAGTGCCAGATATTATAATGTCCTATCTATCGTCCTAAATGAATTATGGACATCGAGCTTTTAACTGGACCAGTAAATTGTGACTTGATATCGGTCTGTTATATATAATATATTCTAGTGTAGTGAAAAAGAACACGAGTAGGGACAATCGAATGTATTTAGGCACGAAATTACAGAATATCTCAGTAAAATATGAGAATCATATAGTAAGTACATTTGGTGTTGTTTAGTTATATCTTCCAATTGTTATTTAAGACTGCGATTGATCAGTCTCTTGTTGTCATATATGTATCCTGTGCGGACTGCCTCAATATTGTTTGAAGTCACAAGCTTTATAAGCAAAGGTGAATAGTGGATAGAAAGAACATCAACTCTGAGACGAAGGTGCATCCAACTGACGAGTCCCAAATAGGACGAAACGTGCGTCCTGGATTCCACTGCTAGCCACTATCCATCTTTGCCCATATAGTAAATATTTAATTTGCAAACTATCAATCAATTGTCTCAATCTTCAACGTCCCTTCTGCAACTATCAGTTCATAGTCTCCGATTATTAATGTTCATGCATTTTCATACCAATTACATTCCGTTCCCGTTCTTTCCTTATCGATCTTCTACTGAAATACATTCAATGCCTGACCATCGTTATATACTAATTATGTGAATATAAGTAACCCATACAACAGTAGTACCACAGCAGAAGATACCCAATATGTCTGAATCAATCATTAAAATTTGATTATGTTTATATATTTTAACAAATATGATTTATTAAATTTCTTCTGTTTATTTAAATATTTTTTTTCATCTGATTTTATAATATTTCATAATTCCAGTACAAAGTAAATCAAGTAGGTGAACTTTTTCAAATTAATTAGTTTACTGTTAAATTAAGTTACCTATAGCCTCCGAATGCCCTGGTACAGCCAAGAGTGGGGAGGGTCCGCTCTCTCGAAATGCTCTCACACGGCTACGCGTATACAGCCTCTATCAGGGAAGTCCTACTCATTGCCTTCTCTTGGCGGGGGTGTTGTTTACAAAATTGAAAGGACGAAAAGCGAATGTACAGCGCTTTAATCAGGTTGGTGGACACGGAAAGTCCACCTAGGGGAGTTAGAAAACCCTGATTTCAAACCAATAGTGCACATGGGCTCCAGTATCCTGAAGGAACAAATGGCGTATGAACCAATCGTTGGTCACCGGCTACCATGAGACTGCATCTCCTTACGATGCTCCACTGTCTTATGGATCAGACCTTTAGGTCAAAGGCTCGGGGGTGTGGCCCTTTAAGAAAACCATCTGCTTCGGTCTGGGCACCCAGGCAGTATCATAACCCTAACACAATTAAATGAAATGACAATTTTGTGTGTGACGCATATGTATCTGGTGCCCGTTTGTACCAATATTTATATGTTTAAATAAATAAATAAATAATAAGTAACCTATGGATATTGAAAATGATACTTTTTTCGTTGTTGTTGAGGATTTCATTTTAAAAGACCTGATGGTTATTCTGAATTGTTGATACTAGACATTTTATTGTTCACAAACGTGTGAATATTATTATTACTAATATTATTATTATTATTATTATTATTGTTATTAGTAGAAGTAGTAGTAGTAGTAGTAGTAGTAGTAATGCTTTCAGACATATAAGTAAATAAAAAGCTATTTGATAATAAATTTTCATGTTTTCATATTGAGCTTATGATTTAAATTCATTCAGTATTGTTTGTCTGAATCTTCCCATCGATTTGTTAGGACTGCAACTGGTCAGTCGCGTCCTGGATTCCACTACTAGCCACTATCCATCTCTGCTTACCGAGCTTATGATTTGTTTTTCTTTTTTCTTTTTAATAAATATGAAACATATTTCTTTTTTTTATAATAAACACATATACACTAATAAATATGTCATTATGTTATGATTACCATTATACTTGTTATCAAATGTCATATTGATAGTAACTTATTCTATGATACATACTACTTATATCTGTCGATATTAGTAGCACACGACACAATAAATATTAAATAATACTTTAGTTCATTTCTGTTATATCTTGAACTTAGATTTCTTAGTCTGTCGCGTAATACTTGAGCACTCGAACGCCAGAACCCTCCTAAGTCACAAATCAGAAGATAGAAAACAAATAGAAGGAATGTTATTCCAAACAGTGTCGATTATGGTACAAAATTGTCAAGTATTTATAGTTTTTAGTAGAAACGAAATCATCATTATAGTTATCCAATCGTCACACAGGGAGTTATCAGCATTGTCCAATAGGGAAGCTACACGTAGTGATTCTAGAATATTCTTCCCAAAGCTCATTGGATGGAATACGTCCGGCTCCTTCTGGGCTTCTTACAGCTTCCTTGACTTCACCTGTGGACCATCCTCACAATTTCAAATTATAGTACTAATCTTTTAATCATAAATATTGTTTCTAAGTTGTAGTAAGTAAAATATAATTTAAAATTTTTAACTATATGATCAAATATTGAATGTTTAAGTCACTAGATATTATATATTTTCTTTGTGACTGAGTTATGTATTTTTATTTCAACTATCGCAATTATTGAAATAATGAGCTTTGGAAATTAGATAATATTAAACAGTAGTTTTGTCTTAGTTTCAGATTCTTCAGACTGATACATATGCAATAACTTGACAACTAGTTGGTTACTGATTAGTGACTAATATCATGTTTGAATGGTTCTATTAGGTTGGTTAAGTTCTGACAATCAAGTTCTAGAGTAAACACTGATCTAATTGATTTCATATCGACAGAAAATACTTAGCCTATATATCGAGTTAGTTGATAGTTTTCAACATGGCTTACCAATAATATTCACAGAATACGTGCTCCCTATGATATTAAGCCCGGGGTCATTTAGCTTCATAGTTTAAGACGTTATCGCTGAGCTGTTCAAATGGCAATTCACCTCATATAGAACTGAAGAACTTACAACCAAGTAATCACTACTTAGTGGTCAGTTTATGACAAATGATAATTAGGAAACACCTGGGTTGGAGAGTTCCTGTCAGTGATCTACTTCCCATTACCTAACACCCAATAATTTCCTTCGGGATTGCGTTTAGAACCTTCAAATCTTGAATTAGCTGAGATATTTTTGAACTGTTGGATTGAAATTCTATAGTTCACAGATAACGAGCTTCCAGATGGACTCTTGAAGTTTTCACAAAAAGTCATTATTATTTTATTAAATTTACTCTTAAATAAATATCTGATAGATGTACTGAACTACAATATATTTCGATTTCATATATTGTTGATATGTCTTGTAGGTTGAACGCTTTATTCAGATCCTAAGCTATTCGGATAACCCCAGGCTAGAACTATACACCGACTTGAACACCAGAGAGAAGACACGAGTATCAGAGAAACACTTTACTGCAAGGTTCATTCTTGTACAGAAAAACATAGGTATTTATAGATGTTAGCATATGTTAAATCAACATCCTATTTCAGCCAACCCATTTAACGACATATATTGCTACCGACCAATGGTAGCATGCCACGTTGGACTCTAGAATGTTCTATCGTACTCTGATTGGCTGGGGCTCTTTATGAGCCTCTGGAGGCTCTGTTGGAGTTCTCCGGAAGCCGACTCAACAATTGTAAAGAGAGATATGTTTACAATAATATATCGGTTATGCTCCTTGTTATTAATCTAAGAAACACTTTTGAAATAACATGTTTTTATTTACTCTATAAGTAATATATATAAGTAATATAAGAAACACTTTTGAAATAACATGTTTTTATTTACTCTATAAGTAATATATTACTTATAATGAGAAAATTGTTTTGTTGTATAAGCAGAAACTCATCACTAATTAAAAGTGATCATTTGAATATAAGAAAAGAAACTAGTAATTGTGAGGCAATCAAAATATACTACTTTTAATAATATAAAGTAAAAATTACATACACTTGCATAACATTGAAAATACAACTGATGAATTATGACTTCAAGGACTTTAACAATTGAAATTAGTTAGTTTCACCGAGTTGTTCTATTCCCAATTCAAGTTTCAACTGAAATAGTAATTTTTTTAATAGTTGAGATCATGAATCAATTGAAGCTAGACCACCATGGAAAACCTGAAAGCACTGGTTGACGGCCATTTCGTCCTATTGTGGGACTCCTCAGAAGTGCGCATCCACGATCCCGCATCGCGAGCGAGATTCGAACCCAGAACCTATCAGTTTCGCGCGCGAGAGCTTAACCACTAGACCACTGAGTTGGCCGGTATCCAACGATGTTAATGTCTAACTTCAACTGATCCACGATCTCAACTATTAAAAAATGACTATAATATCCACAAAACCCCTTCTGAAATAGTAATAATCAACATTATGAAGAAGAAGATTGTAAGTAATTTCTTATCAAACAGTTATTCAGTCATGTTTTAACATGGATTTTCAATTTAATGTATGAAAATTGTAGAATATGTTATAGAGTATGTATGTACGTGTGAATAGATTTATTCTATCTCATTCTGTCGATCATAAACAACTTAGAATTATATTCCCTATTCTGTTTATTATCTTTTTCTTAAATATGACAGAAGGTAGAGAGAAATATGAAGAGTATTGATGAAAAATGTAATAAACCATTTGGTTGCTGTCTTATCAAATGTTGTTTCTTATTGGAAATAACTGAGTAAATTCATGTTGTTATTGACAACTATGATGAATAAGGAAGATGATATAATATAGAGTATATAACAATGTTAGTTAATAACTATCAAAGTCCATTGCTTTTTTCTGTTCAGAACATTCAGCTTAGTTCAGTTACGTAAGATTTCTGCTATCTGTCCTTTCTAAACAACACAAAATCTTTATGAAGATCATTGATCCTTCAAAGCCAAGTTTGTGAACTCTTTCTACTCAATTGCCGAACTACTCTCAAGCTTTATAGTGACATTTATATCTAGTGATTTTTTGTAACAACAAATTAAAGATCACATATTTTTCTTAGTTGTCACACTTTATATGTAACCACACTTATATTCGATATCTATTGTTTTTCTGTATCAAGGGTAAAGAAACGAATATTTTTTTGTTTATATATAACACTTTTTCACTACCGCGATTCTTAAAAATATAAACGTTGTATCCGCCGTCTATTCTTCTGCTTTAACGGCCACGGCCTTTGATTGAAGATTATAATAGTATTATAACATCCTTTTAGGCCATTCCACACTACGTTGGAGCTTTGGCCCGGATCATTACTGAATAATACTACTGGATCTAATCTTCTTCATTTTGCTGTTGGTGCCATCACGTGCAGAGGAACATTTGTTAACCAAGTGAACTTATTTGTGGTTGTTATCTCAGAAAGCAGCTTACAAGTAACATTTATTTCATAACACTGTTACCATTTTGTTGCTCAATATACCTTTTTATAATTTAACTGTAATTTGTTACCTTTTGCGTTAATCATAGACACACACTTAGGTTTGTAGTGTTAATTCTTTTGGTATATTGTTGGTAACTTTGCGTATTGTTATATTTTAACTAAGCTCTTTCTCTGAGGTCCACCACAGCTTAAAGTCATCTGCTTCAAACTAACCCAGCTACACACCCATGTCATTCGACATCTTACCGAATCCTAATCATAAATGAAATAGATGTATGGTGAATTACTATTCCATTTATCCTACACTTTATATATTTCACTATTGCTTGCTTCTATTTGTAATGGATTTTAAGGATTTACAATTCCGCTGACTTTAAACTAAAAATTCTTCATTTCTTGTTTTTGTGTCTCGATTTTGTATGATTGTCATGTCATCATATTGAACAAGTCATCAGGCCAGATTCCCCTCTGTTATCATAGATCGGCAACCAGGAACTTACATGCAACTCTCTCTTTTACAGATGTCACCAAGTGTTGTTTGTGCTTTTGATGTTTGCCTCCAATTCCCGATACAATCCCTTCTTTAGTCTTATTCTTTTCCCTGTGTCTGGTTTATCCTCTGCCAGAGTATTTGATTGCTGATAGTCTCTGCCCAATATATCTGAAGCATATTGTGTAGAGAGCTTCTCACAAATACTTGTACTCTTCTAGTTTTGGTTGTGGTAATTCTTCAAGTTTCAGCTTCGTACAGTAGATCTGTTTTAACATTTGTATTGAAGACTCTGAATTTGGTTTTGAGTGACAGCTCCTTTGTGTTCTCATTGGTAGAGATTGTAGGAATTGTTACATAAATGTTGTTCTTTTATGGTGCGAATTTTAGATGTCAATGATTTAAGTACACACAACTGGCATGTCGGTCAAATACAATTCCAGGAACGAGGTGAGTCCGTTCCAATTTCAGTTGTTAATTCTAATGAGTATATTCTAGATGATACAGGGTCTGTATCCAATACACAGCCTGACAGACATACAATGAACCTAAGGAGAAGATGTACAATCGATTACAGAAACTTAGATTCCATTTTAAGCTGTAATGGTCGTGGTGTTTGTATGAACTAATGATTCCTTTGTACTTGATGGCTGCCTGATTTTGAATTCCAAATATAATACATTCGTCTGTACACACATTATTCTGTTTGGTCTAAATTAAGCTATTTCGGAGATTTTGGTTCGTATAGTTATTTGAATACTTCTAGTCATCACATTTAAAGCACTTGGTATTACGAAGCACATGAATTACATGAGTGAAATTAGCGACAAGACAAACATCTACCAAACTTGTGCTCGTCTTCGTGACCTGCTTCGCAACACCTCAATGAGTTGTTATCTGAATAACCTTGAGTACACATTGGATTGGGATGACGTAGTAATGTAGTGGAATTTTCGATGTCTGACGAACCACTTAATGAAATTTTGTTCCTTTGCTGCAATCGGAATTTGTACACTTTACACTGTCTAGTGGTAGTTCCTTGTGAGTTGCATAAGGAAGTAAAATAGGCTTTTCCGGAAATGTCAAAGTTTTTAATAAACTGTAGGCATCCTTTTCGATGAATGCAAGAAAATGAGCCACAATTTTATCATTCTTAATATCTTTTCTGGTCATACTCCTGAATTTAAAACTTTCCATATAACCTTCAAAAGCTTCAGTACTTGAATGTATTTACAACCGTTCAATCACAGGCTCCATAGTGACGCGAAAATGACGATTAGGAATACTCTCATTGTTGTACTAACTAGGAATTCCCAAAATAGTGAAATTTAAGACAGAACTAAATGAGGACCAATTAACGTATTATATTTGGAATTCGAAATAAGAAGGCAATCGGGTACAAAAGAATCATCAGTTCGTACAAACACCGCACCATGATTTCCCGATTCATGTCTTCATATCACCATCATACCCTCCTTCTTTAGTACAATCATGCCCTGGTACATAAAGATTTCCGCCTGTTACAGAGCGCCGATATCAATTATCATTTGGCTGATCTCTGCGTTGTACTTCGATATCTTGCCTTTTCCTTCGTGGATGTTGAAATCTATTACTAAGTAAGCCATTCCTACATTGACAAACTTCGTCTGCATTTATAATTAATAATGCCGAGGTTTGACTTGATAGTTTCAAATGGATTGAAGATTGAATAGAAAGTTAATAACCAAATTCGCCTATTTATTTACTCCGAAGAAAGAACTTATATCAAGTGGCGAAACGTCCGAAATACAATTTTTCTACTCATTGGGATGTGACGAGAATATATTTATTATTGTTCTGCATTTGTTTCGATGTGTGGTGTAGGAGAACTAGATCATCTTTCAAGCCAAAATCATTTAGCTGTATCCACGCTGTCTACTGTATCACATGGTTCCGTAGTAATAAAGTAAAACGAATGTGAATACGAACCAAATAAAATATGCCTAAACAATACTTTCTCCAGGAGGTACAGTCACTTATTATTACGAAACCTTATAGGTTCAGCTAAAGAACATTTGTCGATCAAAGTGTCGAGTATATGCAACAGTTGCTTAGGAAAAAGGGGGTTCCTGGAAGTTAAGGAATAATGTCGAATGGGGGGAAGGATATTATAAATCAAATTGTTCCTAATGTCAGGATTCTGTATCAGTTAGAATTGTTACATGCCAACGTGATTGTTCCCATTTGTATACAAGTGAACTATCCTGATCTTTCCACTCATTTTATCATTCACACATGTGAAATTGGGCTATGCATATATGCCTAGTTTTACCTTCCACGCCCATAAATATTGATCCGTGTTTCAATTAAATTGAATAAGAATGTTTCTTATCGCCTATTCACCTCGTTCCTCTTATGGTATGTCCGCACTAACAGATTTATGAAACATATGTGTCACAAAACCATCCTCGCATTTGACTCAACTCACTTCTGTGAATTACGGAGAAAAATAAGCTGATCAATGTGCACGAGGTCAAGAGGCCTATATTTTTCCGCAACACCGTTGCAATCTCAAATGTGGGAATGACGGATAGACCTATAAGTCAACAATAATGTCCTATTCATATAGGAAATGCAAAACAGTATATTATCACCAGTATAGGTGTCTGTGTGAACAATTAACTTACTTTTCTCGATACACAGAAAGAGAAGTACATATTCCCTCAGGATGGAATTCAGTCAGTCACTTCAAATAGAATCAATCAGGAACACGCCCACTCAAAATGACAGCCTCAGTAGATCAAAATGTTCGGTGAGACAAAAGTGAAACAGTAATTAAAATTCAAATGACATCAAAAAGTTGAACACAATCAAACGATATCCCAATAGTAGTCGATGTCAAACCAAACGACAAAATTTATCTTGAAATCGAGAGCGCATTGTAGGTAACTTTACATATGACAAAGCGAACCGCAGAAAAGCTACTTAAAGGGGAAGTATGCATTGGGGCCTTCGCGTATATATAGACATATACATAACAAAACGACCTTACCAAATAAAATTGAGAGAAAATTAGGGATTCGAAGACTTGGAAGGGCATTGTGGTTACTAGTAAATATCAACTGTCGTCAATAATTATGCATTAATCAAAATGATGTAAGTAAAGGAATCTTCTGTGGTAACAAATTACCTGTAATGTCAACTAATCTCCAAAACTAAATAGCCTTATGGACATTCCAGTTTGTTCCTAACTCAGTTAGTCTTAGTCTGAGCTGTTCAGTTTAGATTCATGACTATATCTCAGAACACCTCACACGAGACTCTTGTAGACGGGTAGTTAACCCTTGGTCAAAGACCATGGCTAGTTGACGAAAATGATTTCTTAAATAGTACTAATTTGATCCTTCAGATTCCTTGGTTCTCGAGTGATAATTGACTGGACAAACTTCATCGTCTGACCATTTCAGAGTAAGGGTCCGAATTGTCTTAATCGCTATCTTTAAATTACTTAGCGATGATTTCAAATTTCAAATAACTAAGCCGTCTCATCTTCGAGGACCACATTCATCACATAAAAATGTTCTCGGGTTCACAAGCAACTAATTGTTAGCGATTAGTGTCTTTTGCATAGGTAAGTCAATGAGTAAAACTTTTCGCCTCGGTAGAGATAGGAGTTTGAATAGTAGATCCTTGTCCTCAGTGCAACTTCTACTGACCAGGTCTGCTTAGTGACGGGGTAATCAATCAATTTGTTTGAGCATGAGCTATTGGAGTCCACAAACTTTGTTGATACTGTTCGTCATATCCGTGTTTTTACTTGATATGATCGTCAACGTTATCCATTAGTTCTTGATTTAGTCTTCACTCAGGGTCATAGTAATCGTATTCATTACGTCTGTTCTACGTGGTTACCATATTTAGATTCATTATCACTGTCATGTACAATGAAAATAGGCCACCCGATCTGACGTAGTAGCGGTCAACTGGGCGGCATTTTCACATTCATCAACAATCGACCCGGGAGCATAGGTTAAAGTAGTATGATGAACTTTTCAAACGCATAGATGAAGCACTTTAACAAATGTTCATCGATTAGACAGTCCTGAATAGGAGATAATATGACAGCTGGATTGTGAAATTTCTTGTTGGCGAGTGAAACAAAACAACAATCGGTCTTAAGGCTTCTCCTTATAAAAAGATACCTAATGGGTTTCTAGTACTGACAGTTACTCCTCGTTTTATATGTGGAAGAAGCAAGAATAATGGTTGCAATAGGCTGTCATTCAGATCGTGGACCATACAACTGTAACACGGAGCTATGATTTCAAATACAAACTCACATTTAATTTGATAATAGGAAATAAAACTGTGGTGTGTTACTTATGTCAACAAACATAAGTAGTATGAAACACCATCAGAACTGGAATCCCTGAAAGCAGAAGGTTGAGAAGATTGAACTGAAAAAGTAGAAAAGGAAACCTAAAGGAATTCGGATTTGGAAGAATCATCAAGGATGTATTGGACAATTGACAGAGGATTTGTAAATGACGTATTTAGTGCATGTTTTTCACATTTTATTAAAGTCTGTGTTTTTGCACCAAATTTATACTGGTTTCTCCCCGCCTGATTGTTCGCTCACTACAAGGTGCCTACGCAAAATTAGTAGGTAAATAAATACTCAAGCTCTAATGCTTTAACATCATCGAGATGTTTTCGGCCAACTCTTAATTATTCAACTTTAGTTGTTACAGGGATTCATAGGGTGCAGTGTTTAGCCCTGTGCCATATACCATTCACATTAGTTACTAATCACGTTTTACCAGGTCCTAACCTCTGGCTAACGCTGATGACATTGACAAGTAGAAAACAACTGAGAAGGATAATGATAAACAACTATTACAAACCGATTACATCATCATGCCGGGGTGATTTGAGATATGGTTACTGCCTATCAGTTCTAATAAGTGTGTCTTCATGACCACAAGACATGCGGGTGGCAATGAACGCGAATAGGACGAGTCCTTTCCATCTTTTCCTACTCTTAATGACTTAGGACTCTCAGTAAGCCTTGAAATGAAGATCACGGCTTACTGACATGAAATTTCATCCAAAGATCTTAAAAGCGTGTGTGGATTATTTGGTGCATCGACGAAGATGAATGTATGTTCACCACGTTTATTACTACAAAGATTATACGTGGTCGAGTTTTATGACGTCTTCCTTGCTATACACTAAACAGAGTATAGTAAGGATGACTGAGTTTTGTATATATCTCTTCACTTATATTCAGAGGTCAGGCAACAACAGTGTAAGAACCACGTCGACTAGATTTGGTCCGAAGGAATCGTACGATAACACTGTTCCTGGATTTTTTAATCCTACATTGAGCACATTGAAGTTCCATAGTATCAAACACTGACCACTAGAATACAGATTGTTGGGTTATCTAGCAATATTTCACTTACAGTTTGGACTTTTTAATACAAAATCAGTTAGTTTTCTGTCGTTCTTTACATTCCAGGCGACAAATAGTTATTTCAGTCATCGGTCTTCAGTAGTAAGGACAGGAGCTCTGTCGACCTATATTAACCAGTGCATTTTGTAGCACTGTGAAGATCAAATCTCGCTTTGAATGATTCAAATGAAAGCGCTGATATTGCTTGTTCTGGTAGAAAATTCCAGTGATTCTCCTCTTAACGCGAGAAACGGAACTACAGATGTGAAAGATTTGATCTTGGTTTTCGAACTTTCGTAGAATGTCCATCCAAACAGTCATTCCTAGATAAGAAGAAAATATAGGAAATGTTAATAGAGAGGTCATCGTTCAGTGTACCATAAGCCAGTAATGGGTCACACTGTGACCTGAGGTAAGATAACAGAAGTAGGTTGAGGCGTTTCATTATGTCTTCATAAGGTAAGGCAAAGAGACCTATTACTGTTTTGGCCTTCCACTGACGGAGTTGTTCTATCCTATCCAGTTCACATTTGAAATAAGGAATCGTTGCTTGAATCCCACATTCCAAATAAGGCCTAATAAAACTTGAGTATAATACCCTTAATGTTTCATCTCCCAAGCAACGAAATGACTTACGAGTAGCCCATAAGTCTGTAGTGACCTATTTTATGAAGAGGACACGATTAGTATAACGGAAACAGTTATTATTATAGCCAACTGTGCCAGCGGTTGTTTTACTGTACCTGTTTGTTTAAGTGTACTAAAAAGACACTCATCCGTCGTTTTGTGGTCTGGCACGAACTCACGTGCGCTCAGAAGTCTCGCTTGTGGATTTTGGCACGATCTCGGTATTATTTCGATTCCATGAGATCGACAACAAATACATCTTACTACGACATTCAACTGCTTTCTGATATTTGGCCTTCGGAGGGGTATAACACAGCAACTGGTACGTAGTTTCTCTGTAGTGGTGATCATAGTCATCCGTAACTCGACGCCTACTACATTTGGTGAGCCAAAACTGCGAACACGTTTCAACCACTGGAAAACCTCTCAAAGAAGACTAACATGGTGAGTTTATTATCTATCCATTCACATTTGTAGCACGCTCTCATATTCATACCTTTCAATATATAATATTCTAGCGACAACTTGACATGGTGGATAACGATAAGAATAGCACTATTATAATAGACTCCAAAGTACAGGTTATCAATTTCTGACCTGTCTCCTTTATTTTCCATGAACTAGAAGTTTGGTTCGCGGCACTGGAATATCGATTCAAGATCCGCTGCATTATGAATCAACGGCGAAAATACATTTACGCTCTGGAGACTCTACCTGGGAACCACAATGCCGCTGTTCGTGAGATTGTCCTCAACCTCAATGTACCTGACGTCTATGATCGTCTCAAGGAGGCGATCCTTAGACATTTCCTTCCTTCGAGGGAAGAACAATTAAGGATTTTATTAGCACGTCACCCCTTGAGTGATGCTAAATTGAGCCATCACCTCACGCGCCTGCAATCTCTAGCGGGATCCACGACAGCCGATTACGAAATTGTTAGGGATTTATGGCTCGAATCCGTGTCAGCACATATATAACCATGATTACAACCCTGCTCAAAGATACACCACTTAACCAGGTGGCCCTTATAACAGACAAGATATTAATAATAACAATAATAATAATAATAAGTTATTCCCAGATAACAGTTTGCTACATGAGGCATGCCGGTTTACAGGCAAGATCAAATTGTTACAGAAGATACAATTTTCACCGTAGAAAATTTCTCAGCTGGGTTGACATTTTATAAGATATGAATGTAAATGGATTTCGTAAGAAACATGTTGTCAATATCACAATTGGCTCACCTAATGAAGGTAGCGTTGAAACATACAGCTGATGGTCGAGAATAGATACATGCGAAGTTGGGGGCTTTTAGAAGCTTCAACCTTATATCCCTCCGGAATATTTGAGGCTTTAATAACGGTGTAGGACGAAGTCACCCATGCCATATCTGTTTTCGGTGGGGTATCTCTAGGTGGCTGAAAAAGGTGTGAGAAAAAAGGGTGACGAAAAGCAAAGCACACAATATTCATGGAGGACTAGTTAAGGTATAACCATTTAGTCTATTTGTCTGTTACTGAAGCACTTATTAAGCAAGAGCATACTAATGCGTTAAAAAAAGTGTGAACAAGGTATGAGTGGATAAGGAACTGTATAAAAGAAGGTAGTTCAGAAAGAAGTAGGGAATTATGTGTAATTATAAAATATAGTACTGAAAACAGTATTCTGATACAAATGGCTGTCTCCCTTTTTTCGAAGCTCGCCGTTATCGAGCCCCCTGCTTACACAAGGCGAGAAGCTCCCTGTGCCGACAAGTACATGCGGCCGTACTCGCCGGCCCTTCACCTCAGGTTGGCCGTTTACTTTATGTGCCTGACTATCGCACTAACTCTTAGTACCTAGTAGATACAGGTGCCCAAATTTGTATCATACCGATTGGTAACAGTAAGCCTCAAGCTACAATGCCTCGACTACGCGCTACAAATGGCTCAGTCATTCCCATCTATGGTACACGACAGCTTACGGTCAACCTGAGCATTTGACGACAGTATCTGTGGTCGTTCATCATTGCCGATGTTCCCACAGCCACACTCGGTATCGACTTCCTACAGCATTATGACTTTCTAGTCTATTCACGTAGGCTGCAACTAATCGATTCTTCTCCGAACAGTAAATTCATGGACTTTAAAGCTCACACAAACGCGTGCCGAATCACAGGTGTATTTCACTCGCGTGACGACATATTTGACGCTCTTTTGCAGAAATTTCCCGATTTACTAAACCTCTCGAGGATATCCCATCGGTGACCAATCGCTTGGTACATCACATGGTCAGCCTCGGATCCCCAGTCACGGCAAAACCTCGCCGACCGGCATCGGACAAATTAACTTCCGCTAAACGTGAGTTTGACAATTTACTAGCTACTGGTATTATTCGTCCTTCTCACAGTCCCTGGACCTCATCTCTCCACATGGTTAGCAGAAAAGATGGGGTTAGTTCGAGTCCATGTGGAGACTACCGAGCTTTAAACGTAGTTACATGTTTCGATAGCCACCCCATCCCCCACGTACATGACATCGTGGCATTACTCAAGGGCACGACTTTTTTTTTCTAAGATCGATCTGGTACGAGAATATCGTCAGATCCCAGCCGCTCTTGAAGATATCGAGAAAACCACTGTCACGACCCCTTTCGATCTGTTTGAGTTCCGACGAATGCCATTCGGATTACGGAATGCTGCTCAAACTTTCCAAAGGTTTATCGATAGGATAGTGCGAGACTTACATTTTGTTCACGTCTATGTTGATGATCGCATCATCAAACGTAGATGAACATCATCAGCACCTAAAACTACTATTCCAGCGCCTTTTGGATAATGGGATAATATTCAACCCGGACAACTGTGAACTTGGCAAACCCGAAAAAAATTCTTAGGTCACATAATTAAGCAAGAGGGTATTTTACCTTATAAGGATAAAGTATGTGCAATAATGGAGTACACCGTACCGTCCACGCTCAAAAAACCGAAGGCATTTTTCGGTTTGGTTTACTTCTAACGATGTTTCATCTCACACGCGGTAGAACGGTTACGACCATTAACCGACTTACTTCGCTGTGATTACATCCGGTATGGTTGATTATGCCACAGGTATTCGGGGTTTCACGACGCTTTAACTAGTTACACCTTTTATTTTGAATCGGACCCACCAAGTGGAATCAAAAGACAGAGGCGAGGATTTTCGAAGAATATATTCGATAGGTTACCAATATATCGTGGATCGACTGATCCAATCTGACTAGCGATTGCAAGGGATGTTAAGAACGGCGTTCCCACTGGTAATATGAAGCGGATGCACGACCGAGCACCTTCAACTAGGTGATTCCATCACAACTAATGTGGTCAGCATCCAATGTCGAAGACTTACAGAGCTATTTATTTTGGGGATTTATTTACCGCTACACGGTAACCTATCTGTCTACCTAGTTTTGATCACTGGCTAAAAAATGCATGTAATCTGTGCAGCCGAATTTAAGACTACTTGAGTTGCTTCGTGTTAGACCCAGAAATATCCTATTTTGAGATTTTTTCCTGTTTTCAACCATACTGCCCGTCATTACAAAGTTGAGCTTCAAATAAAAATAGGTGAAGATAGAAAATTATAGTAATAGACCGCATATTTGCCGTCCTGTCATTTTTTTTAGTTGTACTCTAGATTGGATATTTATGGGTAGCTATGATTGAGGGTTGAACGATGTTAATTAAACCGTTAGGCGCTACTTTCTTAACTTATCGAACCACGCCACTACATTGACATGAATAACAGTAAAGGGTTCGTTGTGTATTGCTTCATTATGTTTTTATTGTAGAAGTTCAAAGGAAGGTAAGTGTTAGACATAAAACCTGTGGGAGTTGACTCTATCAGGTGGTGAATTTTCAGACTCCGGGGAATTTCACGAATCAAAGTGTGAAAATCCTAAACTAAGTGCTTTGCATGAATACCATCAGTGAGTTCAGTTCGTGATTTATAATTATCAGTCTGCCTGGTCCGGTTAAACGACGAGTTCGGGCTCTTAAAAAATTGCAGTATGAGACCCTGAAGATCGACTCCGAGTTCTATAAAGAGCTTTTTACACTGGAAGTTAAGTATAATGTACAGCACCAGCAAATATTCTCAAAAGTGCGTTCTCTTAGTTTCCCATATACGTTATAGAGGCGAGATATCGTTTTGGGTGGTATAGAACCCACGGATGAGGACTGCGATTGGCCTACCGACGATGACGACATATCTCTAGACAATTTATCAGAAAGGTTGAAAAGCACAGCCAATGTCACTAAAGACACCAGTGAAAAAGGTGATAATGGTTATTTTTGGTAAATGTTTGTAGATTGCCAGAGTGACATTAAAGGTGTCCCAGAGTTCTGGCTCAAAACTCTAGAGAACATTTCACTATTTGATGAAATGGTGCAAGATCATGATCGTGATATTTTGAAACATTTAATAGATATTAAATGTGTCCTCAATACTGGGGAGGAGTCAGTAAGTTGATCATATTTTATAATGTCCCAGGGCTTCACACTGGAATTTTACTTTTCAACAAATAATTACTTCACTAACAGTGTGTTAACTAAAAGATATTATTTCAACTACGACATACCTAATGACGATCCTTTTGGATATGAAGGACCTGAAATTGTCCGCACCAAAGGGTAATTATCATGAAATTTTACTATATGGAGTAGTTGTGTTATTAACTGGCATCCGGGAAAAAATGTTACTGTGAAACTGGTTAAAAAGGTTCAGAAACGAAAAAGTGGGGGTGCTAAACGAACTATTACAAAAAGTGTTCGGGAAGACTCCTTTTTCAATTTCTTCGAGCCTCCTGCAGAAAGTACGTCAATTTACACTTTTAACGGGTATTTTAGCTCTTTCCGATGACCTGGTGAGTTTATTATGGTCTAAGGTAATTTTTCCAGGATAAGGATACTGAGATGCTCTTGGAGTCCGACTTCAAGCTTGGTCAGTTTTTAAGAGAAAGCGTTATCCCGAGAGCTGTACTTTACTTCACTGGTGAGGCAGTAGATTCCGAAGTAATTCACTGTTAAATAAAATATTTCTTTAGTTTGATGATGATGACGACGACGAAGATGACGATCTAGATGATGAAGATTCAAGTGAGGATGATGACGACGAGAAAGAGGAAGAAGTGGGTTCTTTTATTGTTTTCTATGAGATAATAAACCGTATTTCTTTGTCGTTAACATATCATTTTTGGTTTAGTTACTTTTACTGTAAGAAACTTACACTATATACCGGTGTAAATCATAAATTTGTCAAATGAAGTAACAATAGTATATATACATATATATATATTATTTATTTGAACACATGAATATTGGTACAAGGGGGCACCAAATATATATGCGCCACACAAATCTTATTTGATTTGTGTGAGGGTTGTGATACTGCCCAGGTGTCGTATGTATATATATATTACTTCATCGTCTTCTTAATTAACAATTCGTGCAATAATGAGCTTGTTTAATTCTTTCGTCTTTCAGAATGAAAAGGAGAATTCTCACGTAAGCCTCCAATCCTACTTTATGTTGTCATTATGATTTTTCACATAGTGTTCTATTAATTAATTACTTCCCGACTGCGAAGTTTTTAAACCGTAACATATGGGTTTCGATTACCAACAAATACTATTTAATCTACCTTAATCATCGTAATTTTTGTGGTAAACAGTTATTAATTCAAGTTGTCGAAGTTTGCGTCTACGCTGCAACATCAAATTAGGAAGTTTTAGTAGAAAAAAG
Source organism: Schistosoma mansoni (assembly GCF_000237925.1). Lineage (NCBI taxonomy): Eukaryota > Metazoa > Platyhelminthes > Trematoda > Strigeidida > Schistosomatidae > Schistosoma > Schistosoma mansoni. Next base: position 21,364,118 of record NC_031497.1, read on the forward strand.
GTGATATGTTGGTGAATAGCCAAATATTCGTACAGTCGGTTACTTATTGACACTTATTTCCCATGAATTATTTTCTCCCAATTTACTAACGTCCCTGTTAAATATTCCTATTCATCACATGATTTCATGTCCATACACAGTTGTTACGGCTACAAGCTAAACGTACCCTGTGTAAAAAAATCAAGCTTGCGTTCTCAGTAAAATGCACAACATTTAATGTTGCATGATTGGGTTCATAATTTGTCCAGCAACCTTTTTGCCTAAAGTGATCAGCAACTTAATGTTATTAACCATCTTTGGATACTATCGCTAATGTAGTCCTATCGGACAGTGACGCGATCGTTTTGATGAAACAGATCACGTTTACCTGTAATTTATTGAATATTTCCTTGAAAGCTATACCTAATTAAAACCTATATCGCTAATAGTTATTTTTAAGGGGAGAAATGATTATTCATATTGGCTGTGTTACTAATAGTTTTTGAATTACCACTGGTAACACATTAGCTCTATTAAATTCATAGCCATTTATTACTAACTAAAGGAAAATAGTCCGTATATCAAGGTATTCTAAGTGCTGACATTCACAAATAAATATAGCAATCAGTGCAAATGCATAACCTTATTTCAGCTTAAATAGTACTTTGATATTAATCAAAAGGTGGGCTTTTTAATATTCTTGTCTATCATTCCTTATCCTAAAAATTGACTGCTCTCTACCGAATTTTATTACAGTCATGCCGTGGACGGCATCATCATGCCCCCAACCGACCAAAACACAATCAAAAAACAGGAGAAAAACAAGAATGCCCACAACAATAGACCTATTCCTAATTTTGTCAATATGATTTGATGTATCCTTGTTTTCAAAGATTTATCGAACGTTCATGTTTTTCAATGGCCTTTGAGCCACCTTGATTGCAAATTTACAGAATAAACTATTAAGAAGCAAAAAACTTATAATTAGAAAACTTACTTTTGTTCAATATATTGTGTCTAAGACCAGTTGTTCGCTGAACTACTAGCCTTTCTGACTTTTATGTTAATAAATCGACGGCTAAGAATTTAAAGCAATCATTAGGTGGCACTGCTTAGGAAGTCCTGCTCACTACCTTCTCGCTTCATTACTGTTGTTTACGAACTTGAGAGGACGAAAAGCGAATGTCCGGCGATTTAACCGAGTTGATGAACACGAAGGGTTCACACAGTGGAGTTGGGAAGTCCTGATTCCAAACCAATGGTGCACATGTGCCCCAGGGTCCTGAAAAAATGGCGTGTGGCGTGTCACCAGACACCATGAGACTGCATCTCTTTATGTTGCTCCACTTCTATGTAGATTGGACCTTTAGGTCAAATGCTCATTGTGTGATCAATAAGAAAACCACGTGCTTCAGTTTGGGCACCCGGGAATTATCCCAACCCTCATACAAGTCGAGTGATCTATTTGGTGCCTCCTTAAACCAATCTTTATGTGTTCAAATAATAAAAGATCGCATGTCAGGACCTAACCCATCACTAATCTTCATACAGAATCTTAGGATTATAGACCCTGATAGGAAGTTACACATTAATGTCGTTTCGAGTTAGGCGAATAAGTCACGAACATGTCAGTCTTTTCCTATTATATTCATCGGTGAAAAAGTCCAAGAAATGCATCACACCATAGGTGTATAAAAAGTTGGCACTGAGAATCTAATGGTGATTAGATGGATCTTTGCAGTCGTGTTTGGTCGAATCAGAATAGGCACAATTTCTGAGTCACATAATAGTCGTATCTACTTCACCAACAGTATGTTCATAGAGCGCATTTATTTGTGAATTACATAATCAACAAATGGATGGTCTTGTGTTGTATGCATAAAGTCTAAATTTAAAATGATAAGTCGTCCCAAAAAAGCCCCTAAACAAAATAATTTGAGAAAGTGGAACATACGGTTTGAGGTGCTAAAGTCCTCCAAAAGCGGGATGATAATACTTGGTGGCCTGACGTCTAATTTTGTCAACCACAGTTTATCTTACATTCGCATTTCGTTACTTCATAGCCAACGTAACAGGTTGAGGGAATAATTCGCTATTAGGGGAAGTACGTTGATGTTTTTAAAGAAAACTGTGACTCGTACTAATTGAACATCGTCATCCACGTATTTGTACAGGTCAACATAATACTGAATATCGTATTCGTAAATTAGAGCATACGTGTTATAGAATGTTTCACGGACGTGACGTGATAATCTGAGATAATAAATGGTGAGTATTGAGTCATATCCGAGCATGACCTCGTGGCGGGGTGTTGTTTACGAAATTGAGAGGACGAAAAGCGAATGTACAGCGCTTTAACTGGGTTGGTGGACACGGAAAGTCCACCTAGAGGAGTTGGAAAACCCTGATTTCAAACCAATGGTGCACATGAGCTCCAGTATCCTGAAGGAACAAATGGCGTATGAACCAATCGTTAGTCACCGGCTTCCACGTGTTTCAGTTTGGGCACCTGGGCAGTATCATAGCCCCCACACAACTAAGTGAAATGACAATTCTATGTGTGGCACATATATATCTGATACCCCTTTGTATCAATATTTATGTCTTCAAATAAATAAATAATGAACTCTTAGTGATATCATTAGTTTTCTTGAAGCAACTGGCTTTCGTTAAAAGGCTGCGAACAAGGGTTTTTAGCACACTGACCCCCAAAATTCCGTGTGTTCTTAGTCCGAAACTTCCAACCTGAGATTACAACTATGTCCCATTTACAGGGTTAGACAAAAGTACTGCTATAATTTACTTAGTAAGATTTTACGGCATTTTGATACAATATCCTTTGTATGTGTATGAGCTAATGTCACGCTTGGAAAAGTGAAAGTAGGTGATCATTGGCACTAAATCTATCGAAATAAGATTTCTGAGACAAAGTAACAAATGAAGCTTGTGCATTTATGAATACAGTTACATTTGAGTTTTTCTACACAAATGTGTGCAACTATGCATGCATTACAAAACCTTATTAACAGTTTGTCTTGCTGAAGAAACCCATGGTATTTGTTAATACAAACTATTTGATTAATGTATAAGGAAATTTATTGTACAGATAATCTAGAGAAAAAGTACACTTGGATATGTGAGTATGAAAGGTTTTAATAAATGATAATTGTTTTCATGCAAGTGAAGAAAACCATGAACCAACATTCTAAAGAAGGTATTACAATGATTCTTATGCAAAAAACCCAATCAGTGATGGTAAGACGAGTACTTATAGTTACTATGTTTGTTAGATGACGGAAGGTAATGGTTTCGGAGACATTTTAGCTTCATATTGTTGTATTTCATTAATATAATCAGTATAATCGTCAGGAATATCTTTCATGAAATCCGAATGATAATTGATATTGGGGAACCACTCCGGTAACATGTATGGTTTCAACCAGCTAACAAGAGGAGTTGCTCCAGGCTCGTAATTAACATCTTTGTGGTAAAATAGAACACCATCAATCTGTGAACAAAAAATAGGTAAACATTAAATGCAAATGTGAATATCATTACCAAGGTTTAAGTTGATATTTTCAAATAAATTGAGCATTGGTTAGATTGCTAGAAATAAATATATTTGTAATATCCAAATGAGTAAAAAAATTAGATTTTCTGACGTTTCGTGACTCAATGTAGGCCACTTCTTCAGAGAATAAATAACCAAATCAAAATTAATTCACGTTCAAATAGTACAACACGAATATTATGTGATCAATCAAAAAGTAGGTCTGAATAAATCAATTTCATATTATTTCAGTCAAGGTGATTCGTAAGCGACATGCATGTAAATTTGTGTGCAATGTCAAGGATGAAAAATGTGTGACCTTTATGATGAGAAAGGTTAGAGTTTAATTTGTAAGATGGTAGTGTGAGACTGTGAATAATATCATAAAAGGTAGCTAGGATAGATAGTCCGAATAGGATGTATGGTAAAGCCTTTTTTTCTACTGAGAGCAGTAGGATTAGGCATTATACGGAACGCTTCAGCTACTCTCCTTTCTTCGTAATCGGAAAAGCCTTTTTGTAATACTTTTGAAATCGATTTGGTGGTCGTTAAAGATGGCATAAGCTGCTATTGCCGATTTAGTTTGAAGTCTATTCAGTTCTACGGGATTATTAGGTAGTTTCTTTGTGTACCTAATATGTTCTTTGGCTCGAGTCAAGATTTCGCGAGATGACTCCCCGATATAGAAGACATCACAGTCGAAAAAACTTAATTTGTAGACATAGTTCTGTGTTGGCACGAAGGGAATTTTTTCTTTTAATCGAACTAAAGTATTTCGAAGTGTGTTCATTGTTTTGTAATATACTTTAGTTCTGTGTTGTTAAGATTCTTTGGAGTTCTTCTGTTGTGCCATGACGGAAATTCGATTTATTTATATTTATTATAACTTAAGAAATGTTTATTTACACCTTATCATTGTATTATTTGCAATAACGAATACTTCGATTTGAACTTCTACGATAATCGTATATTCATAAACAGAATGAGAACATGAAGTATAACCGAATTGTGCCAGAATACTTAGTCGGAAATCTACATCATATGGTATGGTGGCCTGCTTGGACATCTGGGTTGCCTGTTCCTGCTATCTAGATATTTCAACAACTTATCTAGTTTGGTTTGTTTTAATACATCATTATGGTTATTAATTGCATAACCTATTGAGATACGTTTCTGAAAAGTGCACAACCTTTTGTTACAAAAGGCCCAATCAAAGATATCGTGGTTGCTGGCAATATACAGAGAAAAGAATGTACATTATTTAGATGTCGATTTATTGGACTGCTAAATTCTAATTGGTGATCACTCAATATTTATCGTCAGGATCGACCAAGAAGTGAGAAACAGAAACTTGTTGAAATACTTTGTGCTGAGAAATCTATATTGTACTAAAAATATAATATTGAATAAAGCTAATAATAACAATACATCAACAAATAGGTAGTTATATGTACACAAAAATGCATTTGTATGGATTTAGTGACAGTTAACCAATCAAATCAGGATGACTGATTTCGCCGTCAGATATATATTTGATTTTGTAAGAGCTCCAAAGCTGTACAAGTTCGTCGTATTAAGTGGTAGTAATATTATTCGATTTTTTAGACTGCATTAGATGAAATGAAGTGTGAACCTGCGATCTAATAACCAAAAGTCAAGTCCTCTGACCACTAAATTATCACTCCATTTTCATGTGATTCAAGAATTTAGGTATTGACAATAATTTTTGAATGTAAAAAATAACTAAGTGCAGATCCAATTCTAATTACTGGCATTTAGCTTAGAAGAATGGACAAAGTATAACTAAATTAAACCAACCCGCGTGTTGTAAATCCGATATTAATTAATGTGATTGAAAAACGGGTCCATTAGTGGGACGTAACTGAACGAAAAAAACAAGCCTGTGGTTTTATTCAGCACAATGAGCGTTTAATTCCCAGTAGAATACGCTTTACGCATAACATTAAGCGTAATACACGAGATATTGTCGAAAGTGTAAAACCTACGATTAAGAGACGGATATCTTTAGTATCGAAACAAATGTAAGACAGAAACAGTAGACTGTTAGGAAGGGAAAACAGGAAACGTGGGTAATGTATTCTTTTGTGGTTCAATTTGAAGTTTTTTAAAGAGTATTTATGTAACACGTTGGTTCATTGAGTTTTCATTTGGTACAAATCATACGCCTTTTGTAGGATCGCCGAAAAACGAGATTTTTGTCTTGATTTGCTTGTCCAAGAGAAAACAATTATCGTGCCCGTCTTACTGGTTGTTTCGTTTAATTTTTTATAGGACCAATTACCTTCGTCCGACTAATCACTCAATGATTGTGAGATAATGGTTGGCATCGGCACTTAACGCCTATTGATGCAGCTTCTCTCTATCCTATTAGTCAATTAGAAAACGGGAGTAACACGGAGATAAGACTTCTGAAGTAGAGTTTTCGCCCTATCCAACATGACTCATATTAATATTGTTGATGTCAACATTTCAAACAAGTGGCGAGGTTTCACATAGAAAAATTGATTAGCTACAACCAGTACATTTTTACAATACAAAGAAAACTACATGCACAGTTAATAGTTTAATAAATGTATACAGTCTTTTTATTATTTAAAGACTGGTTATAGTTTAGTGTAAGTGTCAGAAAGCAACACGACAAAGTAAACAGTTTAGTTAAGACTATCGATTATGCAGATGTACACTTCTCTTTGATGTTTTAAGTAGACTAATAGAGTATAGAAGTATCACGTACCTGTGCCCAGATGCCATCTAAAGTCCAAACGGTATGGAGGAAAATATGAGTAGGTCACTCCTTTAAAGGATGTCAATCATATAGCTACTTAAATCATCAGTCTAGTCTGAGTCAGGTAGACAAACATTATCTATGGTTTGCGTAGATTTTAATTGGGATTAGTAATTAAACCTATTTGTATAATAGGTTTTGTATACCGCAGAAAATATATATCATAACTGGATCCCATCGCAGAACACAAGTCCCCTACAGCTATTGCACAATGTTTGAATAAAATAGAAGGAACTCCACTGAATTTAACTGGTTTATTGAATTGAATCTTACTAATCACTGGGTTTTATTCTAAGAGTTATATAATATATTTATATGGACCAGAATTTAAAATGAGCAGTGTGTATATATTAATGAAAATGTTTGTTTATAAATTAAATGCCTCTAATGGTAAGAAAAGAAACCACCAGAGAACTGATGTGACAATTATCGGAGGATTCATCATTTACTTTATATACTCTCTATGAATTGGATAATTTCGTTATTTTAGATACACATGTTTATTTATCAGCTGATCTCGTTTGTATATTAAGTTTGGATAAAGTAATATGAAATAATGCTTTATAAGCAGAAAAGGATGGTGGCTAGTAATGGAGTCCAAGACGCGCGTTTCGTTCTATTTAGGACTCCATCTCCGCTTAAGGCAATATCGAGGCAATATGCACAGGATGCACATATGCCAATAACAGACTGATCAATTGCAATCATAAACATCAAAGGGAAGATTCAAACAACTAATACAAAAATGAATTAATAGTGTTTTATTTTATCAGATTCTATGTTATTTCTGTCAGTTTAAAAATACATAAACCAAGAAATACAAGATAAATAATGTCTCTGAAACTTTAAGGCCATCGAAAAGCAACATTACTTTATCATTACAATTTTACTATAAAATGTACAGTATATGAAAATAAGCTATTTTATCGTCATAAATCTTCGACATTCATTTGTTTCTATTGGAATTAATAATTTTTATCAGAAGGGGTTTTTGTGGAGATTTTAGTATTTTCATAGTTGAAAGCGTGGTCTATCGGTTAAGTGCTCTGGCGCCAGACTGGTAGGTCCTGAGTTCGAATCTCGCGAGGCGAGGTCGTGGATGAGCACTACTGAGGAGTCCCACAATAGGGCGAAACGGCCGTCCAGTGCTTCCAGGTTTTCCCTGGTGGTCTAGCTTCAATTGACTCACGCTTTCAACTATTAATAATTTTTCTTTTAGAAAAAAATGCAAATGACAAGCGTTCTCATCCAAATGTATTATTTTTGTAAACTTTGTTTGTATTGGTTGTTTGGATATTTCCATTGATGTTTAGGACTGCAACTGATCAGTCAGTGTTGAGTTCGAGTCGCTGGAAAGACATCAACTTTGGGATTGTTAGGATATTCACAGGAATATCCCAAAAATTATCTCGAATGTAAAGTGGCATGTTTTCAGTCTCTTCACATATTTTACATGTTATTTCCTATTGGTCATTAATTACAGTTGTCCTAACTATGACTTTCACGTGTCGTTTTCCTATTGATCAATTTTGAGTTGTCCTAATTATAACCTTTACGTGTCCTTCCTTTCCATTGGTTACTGTTAATAGTCATCTTAACTGTATAAATATGCCTTGTCTGTAAACCATTTTTGTTCTGCTGCTGACCCCATAAACAATTCTCATTTAACGGCTGTGTTCTGATTTATTGGAGTTGGGGAACAGTATTGGGGTCGAACTAGGATATCTGAATTTGGTCAATCGGTAGAATTTCGTGTAGTCCTATCGCAATACGTAATATTTGGGCAATTTATAACAGGGATCCAGGTACATCCGGCTGGGAAGTCCCAAATAAAATGAAACGTGCGTCCTGGATTCTACTGCCAGTCAACTATTCACTTCTGCTTATTTTTGTAAAAGTTATAAACACCATATATATATATATATATATATATGCCAAGGTACTTAGAAATTTATAGCTGTACACTATTACAACTAAGTAACAATTAATTGAATGTTTGAGCTACCTTGTATGGTGGGATTGACGAGAATGCATCTTGCATTGATCCTACATCACATTGATATGACGGCAGAATATGGAAAGCAACCTGTTTTTAAGGAAAGGAAAAAACATTTTATAGCTTTGATAATGACATGAATATATATATATATATATATATATATATTACTTAATGAACGTTTTCACAGTATGTTAAAGATTCTCAAATTTAAATCTTAAACGATATTTTTCACTCTTGTATATACATGAATTAATTAGACAATTTTTTCAAATGAAACACGAAGAAAAAAGACATTTTCAGAGTTGAAGGAAGTTTCGTGGTCATTGGAAGGCGAACCATATATGAAACTGCTTTTTTGTTTTTTGATCAAAATGATATCCGTAATTTTTAGTTGTTCATAAAAATTCATACTTAGACATTAGCTAGGATACTTCATTCAAACATTTTGCCAGAAAAATTGAACTCAAATGTTTTATTATCAGAAGTGGGTTTTTGTGGAGATTTCGTATTTTCATAGTTGAAAGCGTGAGTCGATTGGAGCTAGACCACCAGGGAAAACCTGGAAGCACTGGACGGCCGGCTCAGTGGTCTATCGGTTAAGTGCTCTGGCGCCAGACTGGTAGGTCCTGAGTTCGAATCCCGCGAGGCGAGGTCGTGGATGCGCATTGCTGAGGAGTCCCACGATAGGACGAAACGGCCGTCCAGTGCTTCCAGGTTTTCCCTGGTGGTCTAGCTTCAATTGACTCACGCTTTCAACTATCAAATGTTTTAGATTGAAATTATTTGAATAGCTACAATTTATCGAACTTTACTTAAAATAGCTTTTCAATGGTTGGAGGGATGTTATTGCAAACTAAAAAGGATACTACATGGTATGTCCATCTAGAATATTTAGCTTCCCAGATACTTTTATTCACAATAAACGGGGGGATATCACTGAATTTATAGATAAGAAAAGTTTGGTCATTTTAAGATAACGAATGAATATTCATTTACTCGACAGTACTAATTTACCTTTTACAAATTTTCTTGTAGTGTAGTTTTTAATTAAAGCGAAGATATATCTTATTGATGCGGATACCATGGTTTTAAGATTCCAACAGAACATTACCAGATAATTAATTTTAAACAGAATGAAACACATCTTAGATTCAAACACTAATTGGCAGCAAGTGTTATTATTATACATGCAAATAATTTTCTTATAAATATTCTTAGTTGAAGTTGATATTAATTCAATGACTTCACAATAATCACCATAGAAAATGTAACCGGTTGTTGTTGGAAAGGAAAAGTTATTTATTTATTTATTTATACACATAAATATTGGTACAAGGGGGCACCAGATATATATGCGCCACACAAATCAAATGAGATTTGTGTGAGAGCTGTAATACTGCCTAGGTGCCCAGACCGAGGCAGTTGGTTTTCTTAAGGAGCCACACCCGGAGCCTTTGACCGAAAGATCTGATCCACAAGGCAGTGGAGCATCGTAAGGAGATGCAGTCCCATGGTAGCCGGTTACCAACAATTGGTTCATACTCCATTTGTTCCTTCAGGATACTGCAGCTCATGTGCACCATTGGTTTGGAATCAGGGTTTTCCAACTCCTCTAGGTGGACTTTCCGTGTCCGTCAACCCGTTTAAAGCGTCGAACATTCGCTTTTCGTCCTCTCAATTTCGAAAACAACAGTAATTTCACGAGAAGGCAGTGAGTAGGACTTCTCTGGCAGAGGCTATATACGCGTGGCCATGTGAGAGCATTTTGAGAGGGAGAGCGGACTCTCCCCACCCTCGGCCGTACCAGGGCATTTGAGGGCAAGCGGCTTGCGTCGGTCGTGAATCGAACCGGGACCGCCCACGCGAGCATTTTACCATTGAACCACCGACGAAAATAAATAATTATTAATACTTATAAAAAAAATGATATTTATGTGTCATTATTATTAAAAATTTAGTTCGATATATTATACACGAGGTATGACCATGATCTATAAATTTACTTACAGGATCACCTTCATTATACTCTTCTATTTGTTGCTTGAGATAATGTTCTAACCATTGGGATCGTTCATAAAACTTGAAGAATAAAAATAGAGTACTAGTTAGTACATATACAATATGGTAAATAGATACTAGATACCTAATCTAATTTTTTTTTGCTCGAACATATCAGTTTAATTACAAAGACACATGCTACATAGATAATGATAAGACCCCTTACCTATCCATTCTATAAGCTGATATAGTAAGTGTTATGCCCCGATAACAATAGTGAATGGTAACTTTGGGATCCATTTATGGGTCAATATTATGCATATAACTTTTATCGTATATTTGCTAAATAATTAAACTAGTCATATTCATGTTCCTTTCATTGTGAGCTTTATTTTGACCCTTGAACTATTATTGTACGATTTACCATTCCTGAGTTATACCCAGTCTATTAATTACTGCTCCCCCTATTCACAGACACATTTGGCTAACTCTTGTACAAATGTTATTTTCTATCTTATTGGTACGATGTGGTCAGTCTGTTTGGTATATAAACTCAGTATGTTTGAAATACAATGATTCATACCGCAGAGGCTGTTATTGGTGTTCCGGACTTAACTGGCTGGGCTAGACAGAAACCAGGACCGATTAGCACTGTAGACTGCTCGTACGGTTTTCGTATGTCACTGTTCCAATCGATAATTCGCTGCTCTCTGATTGGCGGTCTCATCACTTCATACATTAACTTGGGCATCTACTCGACCAGATAGATCACATCTGTATCAACAAAAAATTCCGAAGATCAATGGAAGATGTGAGAACCCGGAGAGCAGCTGACATAGCTTCAGATCACCACCCGGTTGTGGCCAAGATGAGACTGAAGCTAAAGAAACACTGGACAACTGAACAAACAGCACTACAAAGGTTCAATACAGCCTTCCTTCGAGATATTGACAAGCTACACGAATTCAAGATAACTCTCAACAACAGGTTCCAAGCTCTACAGGATCTACTGAAAGAACAAGAAACTACTTTGGAGGACAACTGGAAAGGGATAAACGAAGCACTAACTTCAACGTGTCAGGAGGTTCTTGGTCCTAAAAAGCATCATCACAAGGAATGGATCTCTATGGGAACCCTGGACAAAATTCAAGAAAGGAAGAACAAGAAACTAGCAATTAACAACAGCCGAACACGAGCAGAGAAAGTCAAAGCACAAGCAGACTACGCAGAAGCAAACAGGGAAGTGAAGAAAATCATTAAGGCCGACAAGCAGAAATACATGGGAGAACTAGCAACGACGGCGGAAAAAGCTGCAAGAGAAGGGAATATGAGACAACTATATGATACAATGAAGAAAATGGCAAAGAGATATAGCAAACCAGAGAGACCAGTCAAGGACAAAGAAGGAAAGACAATCACTGAGATTCAAGAACAGAGGAAAAGATGGGCAGAATACTTCGAGGAACTGCTGAATAGACCAGCCCCATTGAATCCACCGAACATCGAAGCAGCACACACTGACCTTCCTATAGATGTCACTCCACCAACGATCGAAGAAGTCAAGATGGCCATCAGACAAATCAAAAGTGGGAAGGCGGCAGGACCTGACAATATACCAACAGAAGCACTGAAGTCAGACATCGAAATAACTGCAAACATGCTTCACCTTCTATTCAAGAAGATTTGGGAAGAGGAATAAGTGCCAATGGACTGGAAAGAAGGATATCTCATCAAGATACCAAAGAAAGGAGATCTGAGCAAATGTGAGAACTACAGAGGCATCAGTTTGTTATCAGTACCAGGAAAAGTTTTCAACAGAGTGCTGTTGAATCGGATGAAAGACGCAGTAGACGCCAAACTTAGGGATCAACAGGCTGGATTCAGTAAGGATAGGTCGTGCACAGACCAGATTGCGACACTACGGATCATCGTTGAACAATCAGTTGAGTGGAACTCATCACTATACGTCAACTTCATTGACTATGAGGCGTTTGACAGCGTGGACAGGAGAACATTATGGAAACTTCTTCGACACTATGGAGTTCCTGAAAAGATTGTCAACATTATCCAAAACTCATACGATGGACTACAGTGCAAAGTCGTGCATGGAGGACAGCTGACAGATGCATTTCCAGTAAGGACCGGAGTCAGACAAGGCTGTCTACTCTCCCCATTCCTCTTCCTTCTAGTGATTGACTGGATTATGAAGAATTCGACATCTGACGGGAAATACGGAATACAATGGACTCCTCAGAATCAATTAGATGATTTGGACTTCGCAGATGACCTAGCCCTCCTCTCTCATACACACGAACAAATGCAGATAAAGACAGCAAATGTAGCAGCAGCCTCTGCATCGATAGGCCTCCACATTCACGAAGGAAAAAGCAAGATTCTCAAATACAACACGGAGAACACCAACCCAATCACACTTGATGGCGAAACTCTTGAAGAGGTGGAAACATTCACGTACCTGGGAAGCATCGTTGATAAACAAGGAGGATCGGATGCAGATGTAAAGGCGAGGATTGGCAAAGCAAGGACAGCATTTCTACAATTGAAGAACATATGGAACTCAAAACAACTCTCAACCAATTTCAAGGTCAGAATCTTTAATACGAACGTCAAGACAGTCCTACTGTATGGAGCTGAAACGTGGAGAACTACTACGACCATCATCAGGAAGGTACAGGTATTTATAAACAGTTGTCTACGCAAAATACTCAACATCCATTGGCCGGATACTATCGGCAACAGCGTTTTATGGGAGAGGACAAACCAGCTTCCAGCTGAAGAGGAAATTAGGAAAAGACGTTGGAAGTGGATCGGACATACATTAAGGAAATCACCAATGTGCATCACGATTCAATCCCTAACTTGGAATCCTGAAGGGAAGCGGAAAAGAGGAAGGCCAAAGAACACACTACGCCGGGAAATAGAATCAGATATGAAAAGGATGAATAGCAACTGGAAAGAACTGGAAAGAAAGTCTCAGGACAGAGTTGGATGGAGAATGCTGGTGAGCGGCCTATGCTCCTCGACGAGGGGTAACAGGTGTAAGTAAGTAAGTAAGTATCTACTCGGCCACAAGATATAACAGTAAGTCGAAATGACAAGCTTAATTTAACAGTTTTATCAATTATTATTGATCAATAAGACTGCTAAACTCGAATTTGTAATCAGGCAAAAGGTTTTTTGAAGATTTTTTAACGCATAGTTTAACCACAGAGTGATTTGAACTAGACAACTATTAGAAACCAAACACTGTATGTTTATTATTCGTACAAAATAATTCACTTATTACTGAGATTATGTATGCAAAGACTTTATTTAAGAAACAAATGTGTATGTGTTATTCACAGATCAAATAATCTAGATAGCTCAGAGCAATTCATAACCCATATTTGATTAGTACTAACTTTAATCAGTCGTAATCAACGTAAAGCCTGGAACAAATATACGCTAACATAAATTTCCATGCCATGCTCTAGTATGTACATACCAGCAGGTGGAAAATCTTTTGTACATTACCAGATTTCTTGGGGTTTGAAATGAAGTAATGAGTATTGGAATAAATTATGAAAACAAGAATATCAACAAATCTAGAAATGACTAAGAACATTTGATTAAAAAGCATTAGCTTAGGTATGTCGTTTTTTTCTGAGGAAAAAAAAGACAAAAAACAATCATAATATAAAGTATACTGTTGTATCATTTTAATGAAATTCATCAACAGACTTACAGGTAGATCGACATAACATGTAGATCTCATAAAAATGATGTCAACTACGTAGAAAACAAAAGTCATTTGCTTTGTTCCATTTGCCATTTGGAAATTACTGAAATCAATGTTCTTTTCTGGACAGTATAATATGCAATCTAATAAAGTTGTATATGAATTGTTCTGATTATCACTTTGGCCTAAACCACCTCCTGGAAGCCGTGAAACAGAGGATATCAGTTGACGTCCATTTCTAGTGCATGCTATAGTCTTTCCCTTTAAGAGAATTTAAAATTTTTCTCTATTAATCAATGTAAAAATTATATATATATATATATACATCCCAGTGAATATGAAAGTACGAGCAACTTCCGGGACCTATTAATGGACTATTATTTTATATCTATTCTTATTGTTTAACTATTGAGTAATTAGATTGTTTATATCTATATTCATCTTATTATAAGCTTCATTTTGACATATGGATTATTATTGTACGATTTACTGTCCCTAAATTATATTCAGTTTATTGATTATTGTAAGAATGTTCCGTGCAGGGTTGTTGGGGCACGCTGACTGGCTATTTCTTAACCAATCAGTGCTAGTGGATACTTGGAGAAGACTCTAGAATCTCCTTATGTAGTAATCACAAATATACAAACGCTTTTTGTGATTCCTACTTCCATTCAACCTTGTTATTTGGAAGATAATTACGTTTCTGTTCAACAATGTTCTGATTTTATGACTGGTCGAGTGAAGTAGTGTCCAAGAATACTGAGCAATAAGAGTAGCTAGGCTGTAAAAATATACAACGCGAGTGGAAAACGAGCGGTTAGAAGCTATTGATTTTGTAGTCCACTCAGACGTCAATGGAATTAAGATCTGACCATTAGGGTTGATTTTTGCCAAACATACCAATTCGATGACATGTATTCGTGGTTCGTTAACAAGAATTATGCTAAGATAATAAGGTTATCAGTGGTAAAGGACCATCGCGTTTCCGTTACCTAAAGACCAAAACAACTAATGGCTATTCCAGAGACAACTAAAAATTAAAACAGTGCACAAGCAATGCTAGGGCCTGGGTAAGCCTATTCAAGCATAATGAAGAGTATAGTTCAATCGCAAATACAATCCTGAGGCACATGCCTCGGGGGTATAGATACGTATTACGCATTTCATACTAGTATGTACCATATTAAGCATTATTTAATGACCCTAGGACTAGGGGAAAACAGGTAGTTTGTGACATGGTACCATGGAACGGGGGATAATTGTGTTGGGTGGGCATCTAGTGCTCTGTTATGACACCTAAAATATTGTTCTGGAAGTCATGAAACCCAATGACTTAAGATTTATCAGGCATGGGCCGGAATTTAAGGTGGTGATGATTTTCTGAGATTTTTGTTGTGTTCTTCAAAAGACATTTTGGAAGGAATAAAATGTTCTGGTTGAGTGCCTATTAGGAATGTTTTTCCTTAGCATGTGTCATGTGATGTTTGCTTTTTTTACAAGGTTATCAGTTTGTTGTGTGTAGTGCTCTTCTATCCATCATATTCTCTAATAATAAGCAGTGACATCGAGAAAAAACGACCCCAAAACATACCAAATATGTCGATAGTACTCAGTGAGTCTGCTTTTAACTAAGTCGTAGTTAGTGCCACAAAAAAATGAAATAGTTTTATATGTTTAATTTAAGACAACAAACTATACAATATAAATTAGTCGTGAGTTGGAACTAAATAATCATTAACACAGAAAGAAAAAACCAGCGGTGTCCAGTTTCGGTTGATTGAAGGCCAAGTGCTTTAACCATTAAGACACAGCTCCACAAGTTAAAGCTTAACTTTTGACATCCAGATAGATGAGAAATATTCATCACCAATGTAAAATCAGTTTCAACAAGCTTTGATTTATCAAGTAATCGTGAAAACTACTTGCATAGAAAAGTGCATACCAAAATATCTCTTGATAAAAGGATTCTTTCTTTAGGAGATTTAACGGTGTTTCAAGCAAACGTATCCAAAAATTAGTAATTTAAATCATGTTTATTAACGTCAATTCCTTACTTTTGAAGCCCTGATAAATACATGGCGCCCTTTAGGACAAAGTTTCATCCGATATTCCTCACCAAAATTTGGAGGCATAAATAGAAACCACTCTGCTAGCATTAAAAGTTTCGAGTGACGACGCCAACTTTTTATTTCCGACTTTATTTGAGTTGATGCCCATGGGTGTTTTGAGAGTTCTTCTTTATTGACAGAGAAGCGATTATGATCGAAATGATCTGATCGTTCCTTTTTGGATTTAAGTATGCTGAGTTTCTGACGCCAACGTTTTTCCTGATCGGCAGCTCGACCTTTGTTTTTATATAATGAAAGGCGTGGGTGTTTTTCTGATTCAGCGACGGTTTCAAAATTTTCTTCGTCAATATCCAAAGTTGAATCCCAATGTTGGCACAAGGAATCAAGTTCCATTTCTCTATTATTTAACTTAGATTATTGAGAGATAATTCAAAGCACTGAAATAAAAAATTTCATTAGATTACTATCTAGTATGCACCTTGTGACTGCAATAATTATATTGGATTTTAACCTAAAACCTATAATAAAAAGAATTAAAATAATTATGCGCCGATTTAAGTTGTCTCACTTTATATCGGCACAGTTAATGTTGAGCCATGTGCCCAGCTCTTCTCAAGTATTGGAATATTCCATCTACGTTATGGATAGAGAATTTTCACATGAGCTTCTTATATCCCTTTATTGGGGTTTCGCAATCCATTAAATCACTAGTGCTAAAGTGACTCATTCTTAAGCGAAACTGTTAAGGCGTTTATAAAGTTCACCCTCCTTACTATTGAACTAAGTATACAAAAAAAACTAGTCCTGAAGCGTAGTTGTGGTTAATGCTTAAAACTGTTGGCTTTTGACTATAGAGCTGTAGGCTTAAGGTTCGTCCCATCTACTCCAGTTTGGTCATCTAAATAACACAATTTCTCACCACAATTATGATTTAAAGTTGAGTACACGAAACAGTACTTGTAAACTAGTTGTACTAACTATCATGAATGTAAAGTTCCTGAAATAAAGGGATTTAAGTAGCCAGAAAAGCATCTAGATCATATTCAAGGAAAGAAAATTCTGTATTATCATTCTGCATTTAACAGGATTATTTCGCACTCAAGGAAATGATTATATGAACATCACAGCTGATTCTGATGCACCAGTTTCCAACATTTATACCAGTAAGGATTCGCCTAATATCTTTTGTTCGAAGTAAGCCGTGAAAACAAATCGTTTTATTAGTGGTCCGATTGACAGTAGGTTGTAAAAATATTTGGGAAGACAAGAATCTATGAATACGTGGTCTCTAGATCACGGTCATACGGAATTAATTTTCCACACCGACTGCTGGTGTTTAGTGGAAAGACCGAGTGGTAAGTCGATCGTAAATCATCATCAAACCAAGTGGATATATATATATAGCGTATGCCTAACCACAGCGTACTTTGATGGGCTGTTTGCTGGAACAGGAGTTTTATTTATTTCAACACATAAATATCGGTACAAAGAGGCACCAGATATATATGAGCAACACACAAAACTGTCATTTCACTTAGTTGTGTGGGGGCTATGATACTGCCTGGCTGCCCAGACAGAAGCAGATGGTTTTCTTAGGGGGGCACACCTAGAGCCCTTGACCTGATCCACAAGGCAGTGGGGCATCGTAAGGAGATGCAGTCCCATGGTAGCCGGTGACCGACGATTGGTTTATACGCCATTTGTTCCTTCAGGATACTGGAGCTTATGTGCACCATTGGTTTGGAATCAGGGTTTTCCAACTCCTCTAGGTGGACTTTCCGTTTCCACCAACCTGGTTAAAGCGCTATACATTAGCTTTTCGTCCTTTCAATTTTGTGAACAACACTCCCGCCATGAGAAGGCAGTGAGTAGGACTTCTCTGGCAGAGCTCTATACGCGTAGCTGTGTGAGAGCGTTTCGAGAGGGCGGGGCCTCTCCACTCTCGTCCGTACCAGGACATTAGGGGTTTGGAACAGGATTAGGTTGGAAGGAAGCTAAGGGTAACCCAATCAATACACGGAAATCAGTCCATAAAGTTACTAACTATTGGTGTGATCCATTTCGGTTGATGCAGACTACCTGATTATTGTCCACACAATAAACCCGATCAGTGGCTAGAGACCTCGGGTTACATGGCTGTTTTTCACAATAATGTAGTGCATTCACTTTTTATTTTCCTATCGATGTAGAGTTCCAGTATTCTTCCGAATATACCTTCGCACGGTCTTTTCGAAATATATTCCTAATGTTCACTTGCTCTTATTAGCATTGCTACTATATTATTTGGATTCCGCTATTTATCTCGATGTGCTAATATGTTGTGGCAACATTTAATTTTGTAAAGCTCTACGTTGGTGACAGCTTATTGGCTGACAAACCGATTAGCATCGTGGTCTATGCATCACGATCATAACACGTTAATTACAAATAGATATTCTATTAACAACAAAGGATGCTTACTATAGATATAATGAGAGCTTACAATGAGAATACACTAACCGAATAGTCCAAGCGTTGGGTTTTTATGAAAAACTATATCATGTGATTGCAAAGAGCAAATGACACTGAATGAGTATACAGAGATGTATGGTGGATCATATACCAATTAATTATATAAAAGAATGTATGTACTTGTACACACTTTCACACTCCTGAAACCACTTTCAAAAGTATAGCCAATTTTAAGTCGGTCAGAAAGTGTGTCAAGAACGATATATAATACGACGAGAAAAAGTAGAAGGTAGATTTTTTATGGGACCAATAAACTCCGCATTCAATCAGTCAGTCAGCTACAACGTAGGACCAGGAACATATATGCATCGGTCTAAGTTGCCACCTAATTAGCACAAGATGAACACCAAATTCATAGAAGTAGTTACTTCGATGATAGTAATATACAAAAGATTGCATGTAAGGATATAATACAGGAAGAAAGAATCTTGGTAGGAAGAAAGGTATAAATCAATTTTAATCTCAAGGTTTAAGGGAAGACAAAAAGTGTACACCGACGATATTGTGGTCGATTCTGAGCCATGTCACGCAGAGTCTCCAACCATTGGATACGATAGTCACGCGAACCCTAACCAAGTAGCCTGCATCTACCAACATGGCTCAGACTAGAAGTTAGTGACTTCAAGCACCGATGCCACAAATCTGTTCTGATAAATTTGAATTGCCAGGAAGAATTGCATAAGGATACTAACCTGCTACACGCCTCTTTATACTCGTTCACTGTCATATACTCTTCACAGTCATACGGTCTTGACTACCGGATTGTCTTACTTTTGTGCTTGTTCCATTACTAACTACTGTTGATTAATTTTATGGTTAAATATCATGGTAGGACAGTAAAGTTTGTCCAACTATCACATATTTGCCTAAAAACCAAGCCTATAACACTAGGAGCACTCAAAAAAGCCGAATATTTGGTAATACGCAGTGTGTCATATACTACCTTGAGTAATTATATATGTACAAAATACAAGATCGAGAACTCACCATTGCATATGCAATCAGGCTATATAGTCTGATGGTACATGTTGCTAACTGCTTTTTATAAATGCAAAGTCCGGCCTTTAGTAGGTTTGAGTCTAGCATGAAAGGTACGTTGTGAAGTATGAATGGCAGTGTGTGGGACAATCTGGAAGAGAACAGGAGGAAGTGAGCCGACTGTAAAGTAAGTACATAGAATCCCCTTACATTTGATAAAACAACAGATAACAATCAAAGGAAAGACAAGGACAAGATTAAGGGAGTTCGGCAATCGAAAATAAGAGTTAATGTCGCACGCTACCGAACGTGACACACTACCTGTTAGCCAATGGAGAGACCATTTTTCTGATAGCCGCCTTCAGTTTCAGTTTCAGTTTGGAAAGGACAGGAGGCTTGATGGCCTGTGCTAGTCCTGGCGATGATGGTCTCTCAGCTGATCCAACTTTCTTTTGAAGGAGTCGATGGATGGAGCCTCAACCACGTGCTGAGGTAATGAATTCCACTCGTTGATTATTCGATGGGAAAGTCGGTAGTCAGTTGACAAGTAATTCGTTCGGGGCTTGTGAACTTTTTTGGAGTGTCCTCGTAGATTTTCTGTTTTGGAAGACAAGAAAAATGAGGGCATATCAGGTGCAAATTTGTCATTAAGCAATTTGAAAACTGTAATCAAGTCGCCTCTGATTCTTCTATATGACAGCGGGAATAGGTTTAGCTTGGTCAGTCTAGTACCATACGGGAGCTTCGCTATTCCGGGAATCAGCCTAGTTGCTGTTCTCTGAACCCTTTCCAAGAGTTCACTGTCTTTTTTTAGGCAGGGGCTAGCTGCTTGTATGCAGTACTCAAGTTTAGGGCGTACGAACACTGTATACAAAGTCAGAAACGTTTTAGCGTCAAGATGCCTAAAAGCCCTGCGTATGGACCATAAAGTCCTAAAAACCTTTGGCGGCTATTGCACGGCAGTGTGCAGTAGTCTTTAAGTCTTGACTAACGATGACGCCTAAGTCATTGTGTGCCTGAACAATAGGTAACTCAGTGTTATTCATCGTGTATGTATCTGTACCCTGGTGGCCAATATGCATCACAATACACTTGGAAGTGTTTATCGGCAATTGCCAGGTTTGGGACCATTCAGATAATCTCTCCAGGTCATTTTGAAGTTCTAAGCTATCGCCCTTGCTTTGTATCGCTCTCCATATCTTGACATCATCAGCATAGAGTAAGACCGATGACGATAGTAGACGAGGGAGATCATTTACGTACAGGAGGAATAACACTGGCCCCAAAACTGTACCCTGGGGCAACAAATGGGAAACCGATTGCCTCTTACGGTAAGCGATATGTATCTTTACGTGGGTTTGCGTAGACCTATTGAGTGGATATTCGTTGTTGCGGATGTTTCTATGCTAACCATTTGTATAGACCTGATACAACGCCATGATCCACCCATCAATCTGGACAAATGGAGGTTGATAGATGGAAATACTAAATCGTCTGTTTGTAGAACTTCATTCCCCGGTTGTAGATTATCCCCAGTCACTGTAAGGCACATAACTGACCCTTTCTATTAACGGGTACCTGTACCAAAAGCGAACGAATTTGCTGTGTGTAATTAGCAATATTGCACACTACATCAAGACTACAGGACCACCTATACTCTTAAAGGCACGCCAACTTACGGCTGAAAAGCTGAGGTTGTCCCTAAACAAATTTCAGCAGGTGATAGATTTGAGAGTCATTCGGCCATCGAACAACCCATGGGCACCTCCCTTGCACATGGTCCCCAGAAAGGACAGCAGTGATTAACATTCAATTGGTGATTATTGGCGAATGAATGAGAAAATCATCCCTGATCGTTACCAGTTGCCTGACATCCACGAATTGACAGCTACCTTAAAGGTTAAAACTGTTTTTTTTCGAAAATAGACTTCGTAAAAGAGTATAATGGAATTCCTACGGCTGATAACGACATTCCCAAGACTGCTACCATCACTCCCTTTTTACTCTACGAATTTTTGCATATGCCTTTCAGTTTAAGAAGTGCTGCACAAACTTCTAGAGATTCATCGATGACATTTTTCGAGGTCTCAACTTCGTACACACATATGTTGATGACTGCTTGATCGCAAGTTCCGACGGAGGATCTCATCTCGTTATGGAACGACACTTCGACTTCCAGGAGATGTCTTGGATCTTCCATCTTCAATGATTATGGATCTAAACTCTTACACGAGTAGGCTTACTAATGCTCTGAGTTCAGTTAAATCTGTTCCACTTGAATGCAGTGAACTTATGTTTCCGTTCAACCTGCTTTACGATATAGTTCACACGCTTTTGTACGTCGCAATTCATTACGACCACCTTTCGGAATGGCATGTGAAGGACCCTTCAAAGTCCCTAATCGATAAGAAAGGAACTAGCGATAACGTCAGCATTGATCGTCTTAGAGCCGCGTATCCAGAAGAACCTCAATAGTGTTGATTTTCCTCGTGTACGCTCGAGTGACACGTGTCTGATAAGTACGACGTCTTCACTGATAATTAACAACCACGACGAAACTGCTCTAGTATCTGACAAGTGGCCCAAAACAACGCGCCTCGGAAGAAGGGTTAGATTTCTAACACGCATAAACGACTACTGAGCGTAGGACACCGCACAGCATTCTGCTTCATCTTATTTGTTTGTATTGCTTTTTTAAAAAACGATAACAAAAGTTCTCATTTTAAAAAAATTCAAAAAAGTTCATTGTGCGAAACGTTTTACGCCATCTCATGCTACCAATATGTATGTATACTAGTTTTCCGTTTTTCGCACGTTTTTTGCCCTTACGCACGTGCGAGTACATTTTGATATCCACTTTCAATTTATTCTTTTTCTTTCCCTGGACGGTTGTGATGTAAAACCGACAATGAATACGATGAATAGAGCCGTAGAGGTAAATAAATCCCAAAATTGTACGAGAAACCCCGGTGTTCTCGAATCGCACAGGTAGTTGTCCTTTGTAGTTTTTCCAGGATATCCGAGTCACCTTCTAAACAGGGGCTGGAAGCCTGAACGCAGTTCTCAAGCTCAGTTCTCACTTAGGTTGTGTAAAGTGTGATAAACATGGTAGTATCTAACTTGGTGAATGTCCATTTTGAAGCCCAGAGGGTTCTAAACCCCTTAGCTGCGACCTCTCGGCAATGGACCTTCGTCTTAAGGTCATGACTCAATGTCCCCCCTAGGTCCTTATGAAACCGGACCACGGGTACTGGCACTTCTCTTATTCTGTACCGATAAGCCTTTGTATCCCCAAGGTGCATGTAGACACACTTTACCGCGTTGATAGGCATCAGCCACTCCTTACATCAGTCAATCACAATATTTAAGTCCGCATGAAGTGCTCATGCATCTGCGTCTTGTTATTTCTTGCCAAATTTTTACATTGTTGGCGTATAATAAGATTGAGGACTCTACAATACTTGAGAGATCATTCACATACAGTATAAATAGTAAAGGATGTAGGGCAGAACCTTGAGGTGCTTCACTAAAAACTGGTCTCCAGGTGAATCACTCCGAATTTACTCTTACTTTCTGTTTACGGCCTACCAGAAAATCCTTAGGCCACTTTAGGAGAGGTCTGGTAATGCCCAGATACTCCGGTTTCAATAAAAGTTTATTTGTTGGCACTTTGTCAAATGCTTTGCTGAAGTCTAAATAGACAACATCCACCGATTTTCCATTATCTGGAGCCTTTATCCACTGTTCACTTGCTATAAGGAGGTTCTTTGTTCAAGACAAACCTTTTCTGAAACCATATTGTTCGCTGTTTAACAAATCGTTGGTTTCCACGAATGTCATTATGGTATTTTGACTATTCTTTCCAGTATTTTAACAACAACACTGGCGAGGCTGACAGGTTTACAGTTTGATGAAAGTTGTCTTGGTCCTGTTTTATGCATTGGAGTGACGGTTGCGTCCTTCCAGTTCATAGGTAGCATACCCTGGCCAAATAACATATTTAATATCACAGTCAGTGGGGCCTCAATATATTGTGGAATTTGTCTCAGGACTTTGGGGTGTAGTTCATCCGGTCCTGTTGACTTTTCCACGTAAAATGCTAAGAGCTTTAAGAACATCATCCCAATCGAAGTCCACAGTGAGAAGACAGTCTATCAACCTTGTTTTGGAGTCTACTTCTTCTTCAAAAATCAGCTCTTTAGTGAAAACTGTCCCGAAATAGTCTGCTATAGCCTTTGCTTTCTTCTGATCACCCTCTATCACCTCAGATCCATTTCCTTCAGTAATTAGGTCGAGAATACCATGCTGCGTTCTTGTTCTATAATTTATGTGTGAGAATAGTCTCTTAAGTTGCTTGATTTCAGACTAGGCCAACTGAATTTCGTGCTTTCGCCGAACTTACCAAATCGCAACCACACACTTATTTCGTACCGACCTGTGGAGTTCCATATTATTTGCTGAGCCAAGGTTGATGGCGACGTTACAATATTTCCTCTTTTGTCTTGGTGAACGTCGAATATCCCTGTTTGTTCTCGGATGGCAGTGCTTCCTCTTCTTTGAGACTGTTTAGGGTATAAATGGTTGGGCTATGTGATCGCATAACTGCCGGAAATGCGTCAGTGCCTCGTCTAATGAGGCACATGACTTCATGTTTCAGTTTTGGCTGAAGGGTTGATCGCGTTCATGTCTGCCTCCCATAAGTTAAGGCGGGCCGGCGCAGCTGTTCGATAGGCCATCTCAGACATGAATATGAATGAGATGGACCCGCTCTCGCAAGGTAGGACATGAATCCAAGAAACTAAAACAATGCGCTCACACAGAAGTCGGTGTTGAAGATGCAACGGGTATTCAGAGTTTGACAACGCTTTAACCAGTAATACATTATATTATGAATTGCACCCACCAAGTAGAAT
The DNA here is from genome assembly GCF_000237925.1 of Schistosoma mansoni. Classification (NCBI taxonomy): domain Eukaryota; kingdom Metazoa; phylum Platyhelminthes; class Trematoda; order Strigeidida; family Schistosomatidae; genus Schistosoma; species Schistosoma mansoni. The sequence goes on from NC_031497.1 coordinate 21,388,657, forward strand.
CAAAAGACAGAAGCGAGGGTGATCGAAGATATATTCGATAGGTTATCAATATATCGTGGATCGACTGATCTAATCTGACTAGCTATTGCAGGAGATGTTGATCATGTCGTTTCCACTGGTGATCTGAAGCGGATGCATGACCGAGCGCCTTCAACTAGGTGATTCCATTATAACTAATGTGGTCAGCATCCAATGTCGAATACTTACAGAGCTATTTATTTTGGGGATTTATTTACCACTACAGTGTCAACTTTTTCGCAGTCCGAATAAATAAGTCATCAGATCAGAGTCATGAAGCTCTTTATCAACTGCTACAGTGATGACACCTTCCGCTAAGCAGTTTAAAAGAAGATCGGATGGTAACTTCAATTTTGTATGAGCTAGAGGGAATCCATCTGAGTATCATTCCTCCATCACTTCGGAGTTAACTAAACTATTTTGCTCTTGAGTTCATAGAAGCAATGACAATAATCGTACCTATATTCAATCAAAGATACGAAAAATCTATCCGGATACAGATCCTAAGCAACAAAGAAGCTGTTAATTCTCTCTAAAAAGGTTGAAGACGAGTCCGGAATTTACTCTGAAGCGCTCCTTTCGAATGCTGTGTCTACTTTTTCGAGTTCTTACTTTAGGTGTTTTCGTTTCATGAATGTATTACTAATATGGATTCCGTTGGTACGCGCTTGCCCCAAGATGTGCAAACCTGCAATTTAACTGGCGTTCAAGGATTGAATATGAGTCAGATTGAAGACACAGACAGTGTTTCCACGCAGATGGTCGATAAATGTCACCGAGTCAAAATGTGGCAACAAACTAATTATCTTTCAGATTCTGGCATTCATAGTGCTGTTGGGACGCATACACCAAGTATCAGTAGCAAGGTGGAGTGTGATGACGCTGAAGCAGACGATCGTTATTTTACTCAAAAACCAGGTCATTTACCTCAGTGGTCATCTTTTCCACTTTCTGTTAACCCGTCAGACTCTTGCCTTTTGTCTCCAGCTACACCTAGCACAAGTAGCATTCTAGGCGTTGATTCCTTAAGCGATGTTGGTGGCTCCCACTCAGCAAGTAACGTTGATTTACGAGGAAACAAACTACCAGAAATTGATACCGACGAAGCTGCGGGAGCCATACCAGAACTTGTCAAATTGATCAAAGATGAAGATGACCAGGTTATTATTTACCAGTCATCAATGATGGTTTTTCAACTGAGCAAGTCGGAAGCTATCGATGCCCTCATAAAGTCGAGAGACATGATAGACTGTATTATATCCGCTCTGGATCGAACAGAAGATCCAGAAACAGTTCGTTTTCTTGCTGGTACATTGTATAACATTTCGCAGATGCAACCTGGGCTCAAGGTAAGTGTTTTATTCCTCTGACTCGATCTTTAGGCAATATTTGCCGCACAATGTATTCCCTGTCTTGTTAAGCTCTTGAATTCACCTGTAGAATCAGTTTTGTTCTATGCAATAACCACGTTACATAATCTTCTACTTCATCAAGATGGAGCAAAAGCCGTTGTAAGACAGAGTGGGTGTTTACAAAAGATGACTGCTTTATTGCGCAAAAATAATATTAAATTTCTCACCATATGCACTGATTGTCTACAAATACTGGCTTATGGTCATCAGGAAAGCAAACTCCAAATTCTTTGCAGCGGAGGACCCGTAGAACTGGTTCGAATATTGAGGACATATCAGTATGAAAAGTTACTTTGGACCACAGCTCGAGTTCTCAAAGTATTAAGTGTGTGTGCGTCTAACAAGCCGGCTATTATTGTTGCTGGAGGAATGGATGCTTTAGCAAAGCACTTACATAGTTCAAGTCACCGGTTAGTATTAAATTGCCTTTGGGCACTTCGTAATTTATCCGATGCTGCGACAAAAATGGATAATCTCCAGCCTTTGTTGCACTCATTGGTCCGTTTATTGGATTGCGGTGATAGCAGTATGATTACATGCGCAGCGGGAATCCTCTCCAATCTCACGTGCAATAACCACGCAAATAAATTTATCGTTTTTAAGGTAAGGTCTTACAATAAATTTAAACGTAATTTCGCAGATGGGTGGCGTAGAGGGGCTTTTGCGTGCGGTCAGTCAACCTGCTGTCAAAGAAGATATCCTAGAACCATGCATGTGCGCTTTGCGGCATTTAACGAGTCGTCATGAAGAAGAAGAAACAGCAAGACATGCCTTGGTTCATGAACTCAATGGTTTGCCGATTATTGCTCGAGTTTTACATGCAGCAACTGCTGGTATTTGTCCTGATCTTGGTTTAGTCTGTCAGCATCCTCAGAATCCGGTGGTATCATGGATGCTTGTTAAAGCTATGGTTGGCCTTTTACGCAATCTATCTGTTACCTTAGATAGTCATTTTGGTATGCGTGAGTGTGGGCTTGTCACTGGTTTGTTTTTACTACTTTATGCGACACAATATGAAATAATTAAAGTGAGTGCATCTGTTTATTTATTACTATTCTGGGAGTCAAATAAACATGACTCTAAGGTTTTGTAAAACTAGGACAATAAACTGTGGGAATGGTGAATTCATTTCATTGTGTCCCCTCAATCCTCCATTTATTAAATACCAACAATTTATGCTTCACACAAAATCGGGTTTGTAAGGCAGTTTTGTGGTGGTGCTTATGTAGATTTAGAGCAAATGAAACGAATTCATTCCATACAACAAAGTTTTTTGTCCTTGTTCTATAAAATCTCAATGAGATGACTAATTTTCTGGGACTTTTCACTTAAAGTGTTGGTTGTGATCAATATGACGTTTAATTATTATTTTAACTGTTTGCGATATCTGTGAAGCAGATATTTTGTGAGCAATCCGAGTCACAAATAAATGTTGTGGTGTTTTTGTATGACTGTGGGCATTCCCCTAGTAGTTGTATGTGTAACTCATTTATCAAGTACAAATGTATGTGCTCGGCTTTCAGGAGAAATTTAATTGTATGACGGCTAGTGCTAATATTGGGCTGCCCGAATCGAACTAAATGGAACGGAATGCAAACTTGAATTCTGTTACTTGAAAATAAGATTGATTCAACCACCATGACAGACTGTCGTAAGCAACGTAGAACCTGGGATGTACGTGCATCAGTTCAAGTTGCCATACCATATGAGCACAGTGCGGTGAGATTATCCGATGAAATCCGAGAGCAGTAGTAGTATCAGTTGTAAAATACAAGATTAGGGATAAATAGTATGTTTCAAGAAGGGTAAATGAATTTTCGGAACAAAAGGTATATAATGATCCCAAGACTGAAGATCTAGGTGTAGGCAGAGTGAATGCGTCTGCACCAATACAACCCATTCTAAAGCTTGTCATCCAACGTCTTCAACCACCAGTTGCGATAGTCGCTCAAATCCCAACCAGGTAGTGTGCACCTACTTTAACAGTTCAATCTAATGGTTGACAACTCGACAAATATACTCGGTCTTAGTTTGACCACTCCTAGCCCTCTTCCAACCTATTCCTACATCGGCCAACATCACTTATCGTGACGGGGTAGACAGTTGTTGGGCATAAGCAGCATGTGTTCCAACCAGCTTAGTCGATGGATATTCACTAGCCCACGTTTACTCAGTACCCTACATTTAACACCAGAATCGCTCACTGGGTGGTCCCAAAATACGCAAGCAATGTTCCGAAGTCACGTATGATCGCACACTAATTTCCTTTGTGTCCGAGAGCCATGTTTCGGTCATAAATTAGGATGGAGCAAACTGCTGAGCAGTATACTCGTCCGGTTGGGAGATGGACATGTCACCTAATCCATAGGTGATGGAAGTTATCAGAATCCAAGGGAGCCTTCTAGACCCGTACCAGAATTTCGTCCGATGCAAATTCACGAGGACTGATGAAACTCCCAAGATAATTGAAGTGGTCGATGTACCCAACTACTTTACTGGATATTGTTACTGCAGGTCAGTTCTCAAACAATATTTTTGATCTAGAGAGAGAGAAATGTATCTAAAACATTGTTACATTGCTGCATCAGGCGATCAGAAGTCTATATTCCGTCGATGTTTTCATCGAACACATCTCGATATTTCAAGTTAATAAGTGGACTTTCCGGTAGGTGATAAATCCTTGGAAAATCAGACGACAAAAGCGTTATCCCCAAAGAAGCGTGTTTGACAGAGTAAAAATAGGGGAATCTGGAAACTCTGACAAATATCACTTTGTGTTATTATTTTTGACATTTTGCCATAAGCTCTGATTCAACTAGTTGTCTTCGAATAAAGGACCTTCACAAGTTTTATGTACTTCTTTGGTATGCTTTCAACCATAAACACAGCTGTTGAACTTGTCAAGTATTGCGGATGAATACCACCTTAAGGTCAAACGTACCTCTATAATTCAGTGTCCGTAGGCATGTCTATGCTCGAGAACCAGACACAGGGTTAATATTTAACCGTCACTCCCACTTCCGGATCTGTTGCTAGGCTCTTTTTTTCTCGAATTCGTTGTTCACAGGCCCTACTGAATCTTTTGACGATTACTGAAGACAATATTTTGTACACTATATTAACCAAGCTTATTCTGTGGCTATCGTAAAAGGATTTTAATCCTCCATAAACTGAGACAGCCCTCGAGACCAATCAAATAGGATCGCGTCCAGTTCCGAAACTGTAGCTTATATCGTAGGCAATCTAACTTCTAAGGCTGGACCACCATCCAAAAAATCTCCAGGATAAGCCTATCAGGGCCCACCGCTATCCTTAGTCCTAGATTAGCTGTAGTTGTTTCAAATACATTGGTAGTCGAGAGACTCATGTTAATATCCTAACCAGGCTGTTTTTATCGGTAGGCAACTGGAAATCAGTTAAATTTTCATTAAAAGTGTTCCACCTATCACTTACGGTTTGTGCTTAGAGTGAGTCATAATCCCGGTAATTTAACTCTTTTTGTTACTTGCTTTTTTGATAATTCTAAAATGTCTATTGTTATTTATCGCTACAGCCTTTTCTATTCTTTGATTTCACTTCCCACCAATGCTCATAATGATTGCGTAGACTTTTTGTCAGTTCAAGTCTAAGTCGTCTTCTCTTTTCATCGTGTTCGGAACTGGAATGAGTCTCGGACTAGCCGTTTGTTTCAGTAAATGACACCGAAACTTAATTGTATTTAACTTTTTGATTTAAGTCACCGATATATATTACCGTAAGACAGGAAGATACGTTTTCTCGCTAGGATATGATCAAAGTTTAAAGATGTGCTCCAAAAACGAGCAACAGCCGTGTGTCAAGCCTCTCCAACAATGGTGCCCCCAAATGCCCTGGTACGGCCGAGAGTGGGGAGAGTCCGCTTTCCCTCTCGAAATGCTCTCTCATGGCCACGCGAATATATAGCCTCTGCCAGGGAAGTCCTACTCACTGCCTTCTCGTGGCGGGGGTGTTGTTTACGAAATTGAGAGGACGAAAAGCGAATGTCCGGCGCTTTAACCGGGTTGGTGGACACGGAAAGTTCACCTAGGAGAGTTGGAAAACCCTGATTCCAAACCAATGATGCACATGGGCTCTAGTATCCTGAAGGAACAAATGGTGTATGAACCTACTGTTGGTCACCGGCTACCACTGCCTTGTGGATCAGACCTTTAGGTCAAAGGCTCGGGGGTGTGGCCCTTTAAGAAAACCACCTGCTTCGGTCTGGGCACCCGGGCAGTATCATAACCCTAACACAATTAAATGAAATGACAATTTTGTGTGTGACGCATATGTATCTGGTGCCCCTTTGTACCAATATTTATGTGTTTAAATAAATAAATAAATAAACTCCAACAATGGTTGATGGTGACATGACCTATTTGCGTCCATCGACTTTGATATTTGTCACGTGAGATGCCCCTCCCTATGCTTAAATTTAGTATTTTCTAGAAAAAGATAGTTATCTGAACATAGTCACAGCAAAATGGTCATTGTTATTTCTTCACTGTACTGAAACGTCGCGAGATTGGTCTAAGTTTTTCCGATACTTTCATGCGCTAGCTACTTACTTCACAACCCTAACTTTGGTGCGTGAACAAGACTACTGCTGTCCTTTTCTTCTCTGCCCACTAATTAGAGGAAAAGTCCAGTTTATACTGAAGCTTTGTTGATCAATTCCCCAGAAGTAATTGAAATGGCACCCACGTTAGTCCAGTTACATATCAATTTAATGATTAAAATTTTTTATCAACTCAATAGTTGTTTATGACACAAAATCAAAGTGAAGCAATCAATGCAAAGGGAAATAGATAAACAATCCAATAAACAATTACAACCGAAATTACACTGGAAGTCAACGAATGTAGTTAACTCTGAATAATTTAATGTGACGGAAAATGTTTTGAAAGTTGGCTGAATGAAGATCACTTTAATCGACATAAGAAATCAATATTTTCCTGCTTATATGTCTTATTCGGGGGTATGGTATCCTCAACAGTTTTATTTTTGTTTAGACTACCTACTTGGACATCAAAATCCCCTTCTGTGATCCAGTTGGTCAATCTTCGTGAATGTAGGCCCTGGCACAGATGCGAGTTGTCCCAAATTACCATACCATATTAGTACGACCAGATGAATAGCAAAAGAGATATAAGTAATTTGGCAGCAGTTGTAATGAGACGAACTGAATATTGAGAATATGTTTCGCAAAGACAGTGGAAAAGTATGCATGAAGGTATACTGGAATTCTAGATCAAGAGAAAGATAAATAAAGACCGGATGTATCTGCACCGTTGCGACCGATCCTGAGCGATGTCATTCAAGTTTCCAGTCACCGATCGCGGTTTCCGCGCAGACTCCGGGTAGTCTACTCTGTCAACTTGACTCAGTTAAAGACTTTGATCTGCTGATATTGGTTGATATTTGATATACATGTAGCGAACGTCTGTTGATATGTTGTTTCTCCACAAATCTTCCCGGTTTCATGTATCAAGTTGTGTGGTACACCTGGATTGTGAGTCATATATTTTACCAGTGATGTCACCTGTTTGTCTCAACCTAGAAAATTGGGAAAGGGTTTGAACTCAATTTTGTTTATGCTACCGTTCCTCTGTCTCGTGTGTTAGGAGAATTGAACATTGAAAGACATGTAATATAAATGAAGTTATTTCCCAATGATATCTTGTTTGTTTATCCTTTGCAGTGTAAACTTGTTCGCATAACAACACTAATTCTAATGGTCTATGTTAGTGCCTGTGAATTCGGAAAATCATGACCAATTTATTTAAATTTTATTTGAATCAATGACATTTTCATCCTTCAGTTGCCAGAATTATTATGATTTTACTTATTATAAATTAAAGTTTAAGTTAGTAAAAATTTTCATTCGTATTTTAGCGTTCTGTTTCTGACACTCATCCAACATTCTCAACGGTAGTGCAAAGTGTTAGACTCGAGGAGATTGTGGAAGGGATTTGTGGTGCACTTCATATGCTAGCGAAGGATCATGCCACTCGGTCATATCTAGCTCTTCTAAAGGTTGGTTTACAATAGTATCCAGATTTTGTAATTGGACGATAGTTTTTGTTAGACTTGATAATAAAATGTAGATGTATTTAAAATAACTCAAAATAACTTACAAATCAGCTGTCATGCTTACATTTTTTTTTAAGAAAAAGGTTTCATGAAAATCGTAGCCATTGGCACAATATCTTACCAAGTTTTTACTTAACGAATGACCTGGAAATGTGCGTCAATAATCTAGGTATTTACTTCTCGACCTTTAAGTCACGGATTAAAATAGATCTTATGTTCCTTCGGTCCTGTAAGTCAAGTAATATGTTCAGTTCATAGCATAAATTCGCTGTCCTTGTTGTGGTCATTACGTTGATACAAACATCTATAAGTCTCTTAAAATGCGGTAATAATAGTTTATCTGAATTCATTTAACTTCTTAAAAAATATAACTTACCTCGAGCTTCTACAGTAACACTTGGAAGTCACTTTCAAGTTAAATGTTAAAACGTCCAAACTGAGGCGTTTAAATGTAATGTAGTAAATTTTCAAAAAAGTATCCTAGTTAATATACAGTGTCTTGTTTTTACTTCGCACTGTATGCGGTTCATCATTCTACTTCTAGATATATATCTTTTTCTATTTTTATAACACCCATTTTATTAAAAGTGATTGTTCACATTTCCTGCTTTTTACTGTTTACCTTTCCTTTGGTTTGATTAAGATCATCGGCTACCGATCCTTTTTGTATAGCTTTCTCATCTGTATTTCTCTTTCGTTTACACAGTCATCTTTAACTCTTAAAAATATTATTTCGATACTGTTATTTATTCTTGTTATACAGGCTCCAGCTTTAAGTATAACTCCAAGTATTCAATCTGGCTCTTCTGGTCTTGCGATATTCGTCGAACTTCTCCATTCGCCTCATGAGTCCATTCAGCGTGCAGCAGCAGGTGTTCTCGCAGAGGTTTCACTGGATCGTGATGGCCTTGAGGTTTTAGCTACCTTACCTGGCGCAGGCTCAAGGTTCGATGAACTGGTTCGCTCTAGGAATGAAGCTATCTCAACGTATGCATCTGCAGTAGTCATCCGACTAGCTGAAGAGCGTAGGGGTATAGGCAGCAACCCTTACATTTTTCCATCTCATATAGAATCACTAAATACTCCACCTTTACCAATGGATACAGGAGAAGTTTATCATGTGTCTCCTGTTCATCATCCGGGGGGCACTTTGCATTCTGAGATGCCTTCACTGACTCACCATGGGAGTTGGAACCATGGTCCCTTACAGACTCATCCTCAAGAATCTGGAAACACATGTGGTAGTCCTTCCAACTCGTTGATGGAGATGCTTGGACCATTTCCACCTGGTTGCAAGGGTAAATAGTTTGTTCACTTTCATTTTATGTGCTCGATCATAACTGCTGTCTTCCCTTAGGGTCCCCAAATGCCCTGGTATGGCCGAGAGTGGGGAGAGTCCACTCTCCCTCTCGAAATGCTCTCACATGGCCAGCGAATCTATAGCCTCTGCCAGGGGAGTCCTACTCACTGCCTTCTCGTGGCGGGGGTGTTGTTTACGAAATTAAGAGGACGAAAAGCGAATGTCCGGTGCTTTAACCGGGTTGGTTATGGACTAGTCAATTGATACTTCGCTACCAGTCATGGGTGGATCATGTTTAAAAACACGTTTGGACTACTAGTTTATCATTTCAACTACTTATTATGATGAATTTGTTTCCATTGTCTCTAGATACATTTAATGCATTTTGTCAGAGTATTGGTCTAATCACTGTCATAATTTCTGTATTATCAGGTTTAGTCGTCCATAGAGATTGCTTATCGGCTTGTTTACTATGGAATTAAGCTTCTGAGTACTTCCAAAAAGCTATGCCCCTAAATGCCCTGGTACGGCCGAGAGTGGGGAGAGTCTGCTCTCCCTCTCGAAATGCTCTCGTATGGCCACGCGAATATATAGCCTCTGCCAGGGAAGTCCTACTCACTGCCTTCTCGTGGCGGGGGTGTTGTTCACAAAAGTGAGAGGACGAAAAGCGAATGTCCGGCGCTTTAACCGGGTTGGTGGATGTGGAGGATCCACCTAGGGGAGTTGGAAAACCCTGATTCCAAACCAATGGTGCACATGGGCTCCAGTATCCTGAGGGAACAAATGGCGTACGAATCAATTGTTGATCACCGGCTACCATGGGACTGCATCTCCTTACGATGCTCCACTGCCTTGTGGATCAGACCTTTAGGTCAAAGGCTTGCGGTGCAGCCCCTTCAGAAAACCACCTGCTTCAGTTTGAGCACCTGGACAGTATCACAGTCTTCACACAAACCGAATGAGATTTTTGTGGCGCATATAAATCTGGTGCTTCCTTGCACCAATATTTATGTGTTTAAATAAATAAATAAATATAAATTACTTAGGGCTGAAACTTAGTTGTTCTTATTAATTTAATTTTTCATTTCCTGGCGGATCTCATTGTACTAATATTAAAGTATGGCAACTTTGATACACTTTTGCACCCCGTCATATATTGTTTGCACCTGCCTGTTACATCTCATGTAGGCCTGGTTTTTAGCATGCAAGTTATGTTTTCCAGAGGTTTGTAAACATTACTTATCGATTTATTTTCAACCCAGTGTTAAACCATGAGTGTTTTCATTGTTGATTTTCCTTCCATGGACTGTTTTGAAGCATAACAGTCTTAATGATGTTATAGTCTACACTATTTCTGTCTGTCACTAAAGGCTTATCTCCTTAGTTCTTAATCATAGTAACTAGTTTTCCATTAATCCTATCTTAGAGATGGGGATCTGTATTTAAGGATAATGAATTATTTGGTTCATCGATAGAAAGTCGACAAAAACAATGAAGTTGTTTTTGTGCTTATTTGAAATTGGGAAATGAATTATGAATAATCATGTCACTACTTCCAAAAAACCGAATTAAATTTTTTAATGATCATTCTAAATGACATGTTCCAAAATCGGAATCACTGTTACCTCGATTAAAATTACTTTTGTAAAAAGTGAGCTAGCATGTGAACCATTTTAATTTATGATTTCCATACGAAAATGAGATAAGATTTCTTATCATATAGAATATATATTCTTAGTTGGTTTGTACGGAAATCACTAAAAGTTGCTGAAGATTTGGAAGGAGGGCATTTGTTTCTAAAGTGACTGTGTAGTTTTGCTGTCGTAATTGTTACGGCTTTTTTTTATCCCCTTGTCAATTTAGGTTCTGTGTGCAATGATTGTTGCTCCTACTGGGGTGATTGTGATCCTCCTGGTACTTGCTCCGATCCAAATTGTATTTATAATGGAAATAATAGTCAATCATCTGGGACTTACTCTGAACTGCAACCAGTAAAATTATACCACAATATACGCTCATCAAGTCGTACTGGGTTTGTGGGTTGTGGAAATACATATTCTGTGGGGCCAACATTTGTGTCTTCATCCGTTCAGAATATTGACAATACTCACCAGTTACAGGGATCTAATCCCGTTTTGCCCAATGGAATGAGTGTGGTACCACGCAGGTCATGTGTTGGGAGTATAAGTTCAAGTGGTTATTTAAGTCCGGGCGGTGATATGTTTTTAAATCCTTCACCTTCAGAATACAAGCCGTTTCACGAAGATAATCAAGGTATTTTAAGATCATCACTTTTAGATCAACAAACACACACTGCTTCAATTTCTTCACCTGCAATACCTTCACGAAATGTTAATGCTGGTTATCTTAGTCCCGATTTAATGGCTTTAGAAGAAACTGATCCTGATTGGTTTGGAGGCCCTGCTGTAATGTGAATCTTTCCTTTTATTAAAGACGAAAATTAGACTCAATTTTTAGTCTTTTTTTAAGAAAAAAAATACTGGTGCCTCTAGGCTTTCAATTTGAAAGCTATTTAGTTCTATTGTTGCAATAAACTTACGTCAGTTGGTTTTCTTTTTTTTTTTCTGGTCCGTTGCTACACACAAGCGCATCCATCTAACCATCTATTCATGCGTATGAATACAACTACTTGTTCTTCAAGCGCTTGTACGTTAAGCTTTTCGATTTTCGATGGAATATTTTTATTTTGAAATTTTTCTTTCTATACGGAATATGAAATCCAATTGCCTTTTTAATTTACAATTGTTGTTATAATTAGATAAATTATATGTTATATGACTGATGGGGGGTTTGTCTACCCTTTTTCATTGCAATATTAAAATGTAGATCAAATTTTCTACATAACAAAATAAACACTAAGCATGAAAAGAATTGAACAAGAGAAAAAAAGCAGCATGATCTAATTCAATTTAGGCCGGTAGGTACTTTTGTTTAACCTTTTCGTTGTTCTTGAAGAGTAGTGAACTAGCTCATCCATTTATGACAATGTGTTGTTTGTCTTGATTTATTTTTACTCTTTTTTTTTTTAAAAAAATTGTAACTAATTCGCTATTGAGTAATCTACCCGTTATTTCGATCATCCTCTTTTTTTTAAAAAAAATATTGAATAGCCTACATTATTACATAATATTAAAACATGAACAATTTTTACTAAACTTATTCTTACTTTTTACTACACTCTGCACACCATTTTGTAGCGCCATCATTATTTTATTTCTTACTTTTAAATGCCACTAATAATCAACGCATAAACACGTATACTTATACCACTTTTTATCACTCTAGCGGCATTATTTATGTTATTATGTTATTAATCATATTTGTTTGTTCCTTTCCAAGTTTTGACTTATGTTTTTTCTTTAAATAATTATGATTACAATTATTAGTTCACACAGAGCACCTTGTTCTGGACATAAACACTATTATTTTATGTGATGTCTCTTTTTTTTGCATGATTTGTGGATTAATACTTGATTTGGTAGTTTGTAAGCACTCAAATAATCTATTCGAACTACTTCAAGCAGTTGAGGTCGCCACCAAACATAATTAGTGCTACGAGTTCGATGATGACCAAATAAACAGACATCGGATATCTTTAGCTTAAGATCAGGTTTTGTAGACGTAAATGATGCTTGTTGGCACTAAGGTGCTGCAAACTACCTTTTACAGCCAGATTAACATCTAAGGGACATTAAATATGGCTTAAATTAGAACACCACTAGGCTCACTGCATAGAGAATTGCTTTCGTTAGTTATACTGGCACCCGGATTCGTACGCGAACTCTCACTTTTTTCCAACAGTTCATCACTTAAAGTAAGTACATGGACAGTTTTCTGTTTGAGATGACAGATCTACATCACCAGCATGCAGTTTCTTCACATTTCTGTCTTGAATGCTATTCATGACAGAGTTAGATTGGTATCGAAAAAAGCTGGGCAACAGTACCCGGATTAACTTAATTTGGGACGATTGGCAAATGATATGTATGTACGCTACCTAGAGTGCATCTTAAAAATGCTTTCAGTTTATTAGTAAGCTTTTCAAGAATATAGATAAATAATATATTTGTAATATCCCAATCTACTCATTGGGATATTACAAATATATTATTTATTTATAACAATCTACCCAATGCCCAATTTATTCAAAATTTTCAAGAATACTTGTTTTTATTAGACAGCTTTTTATGCACCACATCAAACGAGTTAAGAAGATATTTAGTGTCAAAATAAAATAAGATTTCTTACCCATAGTGGGCACTACGATATTCAAGCTTGTGGCGGAATATAAAAACGTCGACAATGCATCTATGATGTGAATGAAACTCGATCTGGATAAAATATTGCCTAATTTAAGTAGATATAAGACTTAATCTATATTTTCTCGTTGTTCTTAGTATATCTCACTATATCAGTTGAATCAGACAGAACAGCTTGAAGACTGCTAATGGTAAAAGTACTGAACGGAAATTCTCAGTAAAGGTTATTTACTTCAGCTACATAGATTGCAGCGCTGCTCAATAATATAGGATTAAATATTTTTCAGTTGGCAATTTAGGTCTCCCAAACTTTATCGATCCATCATCGACGAACAAAGATGATCCGATGCAGATGAGTATGCAAGGACAGCATTTCTACAATTGAAGAACATATGGAACTCAAACAACTGTCAGTCAGCACCGAAGTCAGAATCTTCAACACGAACGTTACGACAGTTCTATTGCATGGAGCTGAAACTTGGAGAACTATTACAACCATCATCAAAAAGTACAAGCACTTATAAATAATTGTCTACACAAGATACTCAATTTTTAAGGATAGCGGTCCAGTACTAGCAGCGAGATTGACTGAGGTATTAGATAGAATCTGGGAACTAGACGTAATTCCGTCTGACTTGTCCTAATCACTGATTGTGCCAGTCTATAAGAAAGGACAAAAGTCCTCTTGTGACAATCACAGAGGGATCAACTTGACTAATATAGTGTCTAAAATATTAGCTTCAATAATACTTCGACGCCTAACCAAAGCTCGTGAAGAGCAGACTAGAGGAAACGAGGCTGGTTTTCGACCTGGACGTGGTTGTATAGACCAGATATTCACTCTACGTCAGGTCCTAGAACATAGACACAAATTCAGACCTCCAACAATCGTAGTATTTCTCGACCTTGAAGTGGGATTCGACTCTGTTGATCGTGAGGTTCTATGGCAGTATTTGTCACTGAAAGGGGTACCAAACAAGTACATTAACCTCATAAAGGCTCTCTACTCGAACACAACTGGCAGAGTTAGAGCTTATGGCGAACTGTCATCAGAATTGGTTACCTCAAGTGGTGTTCGTCAGGGCTTTCCACTCTCTCCATTCTTGACACGCATGAGATTGATCACCACCCAGTGATCAATCAATTGTGATTAGATCTCAGTCCTACAGGAGGTCGGCCGCGGCCCGAATAGCTCAGTGGTAACGTCTCTGATTGTGAAGCTGAGTGACACGGGATCGAATCCGCCAGGGAGCATCAGTTCCCTCAAGATTACAGGTACACCTTGCTGACGAGTGCCAAGTAGCACGAAACCCGGGTCCAGGGTTTCCTGTTGACCACCTCCAACCATCATGTTACTCTCTCCATTCTTGTTTAACTTTATCGTAGACGTGCTTTTAGAGATAACACTTTCCTCATCTAAATTTCCAGGAACTGAACTTTTACCGAGAGATTCACTTGTTGACTTAGAATATGCCGATGACATAGTTCTATTTGGTGAAGATGCTGACAAAATGCAGTCTTCTGACCACTACAAGCAACAATGCAGGCATGTTCGGGATGCGATTCTCCTCCTCGAAATGTAAAATGTTACTTCAGGATTGGGATGCATCGGCATCTGAACTAATGATAGGGAGTGAAGTAGTTGAGTGTATCGACCGCTCCAATTATCTTGGGAGTCTCATCAGCCCTTGTGGTCTGGTGTGTGACGAAATCTCAGCACGGATACAGAAGGCTCGTCTAGCTTTCGCCAACTTGCGTCATTTATGGCGTAGGCGAGATATCCATCTAGCAACCAAAGGACGGGTTTACTGCGTAGCAGTTCGTTCCGTCCTAATTTATGGCAGTGAAACATGGCCGATAAGAGTAGAGGATATTCGTAGGCTGCTAGTATTCGATCATAGGTGTCTTCGAAGCATTGCTCGTATATCCTAGGACCACCGAGTAAGTAATGCAGTTGTTAGGAAACGGGTACTAGGTAATGAAAGCAAACCGATTGATGAAGTAGTGAAACTTCGTCAGTTGAAATGGCTGGGACACGTGTTACGTATGCCCAACCACCGACTTCCCCGACGTGCAATGTTTTATGGTGTAGGCGTAGGTTGGAAGAAAGCTAGGGGCGGCCAGACCAAAACATGGCACAAATCCATGAAGTCACTGACAAGTGGACTGAGCCATGTTGGTAGGTGTAGACTACCTGGTTGGAATCCGCGAGATGATAGCAATCGATGGTTAGAGATCTTGAATGACATAGCTCAAAGTCGTTTGCAATGGCGAAGGTGCATCCACTCTTTGTGTTCTCCCAAATTCTAATCTTCTGAATTCTTCATGTCTCTATCTTTTTCTCTTTTCAAATTTATTTCACTGGATTATACTCCTTGAATAACATCTTCAAACCCTAATCTTTCACATAATGCTTATACTCTTACTACTTCTACTACTATGGGATTTGAATCGAAACTGCATCTCTGTGCTAATGTGGTATGGCAACTCGAACTGATGTACGTGCGTACGAAGTTCTACGTTGTGACTGACTGAAGTGATATTATCTCTAGTTAAGTAATTGGATGGACGTAAAAAGCTTTTTAAAAAATATTCAGGGATTGACTAGCTCTAACCAGCCATTGAATATCATATTGGCGAAATCTAAGTATTTGCAGAAGCCTAGAAAATGTAATAAATCAGTAACTGTAAACAATTTGTCAAATGACTATCTGAATGTTCGAGACTTGCTATTCTATATAAAACAAGATCTTGATTGTGGAAGTTAATGGTACGTTTATGATTTAATTATTAGCTGTTTAAAAAGTAGTTTAACAAAGGGCTCAAATAATTTTTTAATGATAAAAATGCTCTACTGAAGTACAAAACTGTTTGGCATTCGGAAAGACAGGTCAGTTATATGGATTTTGTTGACTGGAATCATCTGCAGGAAAAGACAGGTCAGGTCGAGGTATGGACTTTATGACTCCAAGTGGTACTGATTTTGAAATGTATTAATATTAATTTATTAAATTGTCAAATATAAGGTTGATGTTGTAGTTCCAGACCCTGTAACTCACTTTGTATATGAGATGACAAACACTGCTTATCTCATTTAACCTCAGTAGGAAGCCATATAAAACTGCAGAGACTGAAAATCCAAGACAGATAAATTGTTCATACAATGAACTGTCAGTCTTGTCGTTCTGCCATACTTCTGTTAAAATCTAAACGGATCGAAAAATTCTCATCAAAAGATCTTGGCATCAATCATAAAGTTCGCTAATGAAATCTTATTAATTTCATCTAAAATATATGTTGGACTAATCAAGTGTTTGATAGTTAGAAAGCACTTATATTGCGCTATCGAGCTATTTCTCAAAAAAATTTACGTGGTTTATTTTATTAATAAGCTGTGAAAACGTTTCAAAACCTACTGGTCCTTTGCAATATTGTTTTAAAGAAAGGCACATTCTCTAATTGTTCAGACAAAAAGAGTAGACATATACCTAAGAATGATGGATGAAAACCATATGAAATCTGCAATTATTGATCTGATATCATAGGACTAAAAACCACACTCATATTAAATTTCTAGATGTGACAAGTTTTTTGACTAAAGTTATGGAATTAATGAATCATTTCGAAGATAATAAAAAGTCGTGACATAAAGAGCAGATAAACAGTCAAAAAGCTTACAGTACTGTAGTTCTTAAAAGTTCATTAAACTGTTTTCTGTTGCTGCTTGTTTATAAGTAGTTTCAAATCAACAGCGCATAAGCTGCAATGTTTATCAGATAAAGGCAAAATGCTGTGGAGTTAGGTCGCAGTACAAAAGAACTTTGTAAATATTGGAAGGATTTTGATTAGGTTTTATGTGATGGACTGGTTTCAACTTCCAAATGGAATGATGCCGTCCAGCTCTAAGTTTTATGAGGAATAAAAAAATATTTACTAGAAAATGAAAAACAACTCGTTTGAAATTACTTGTTATGTTATCGTCGTCGTAACGAAAGGAGTAATTTGTTTTGATGAGCTAAGAAACATGATCAATATAAACAATTATCGTGTTTGTATTGTTAAATTTCGGACTAAGCGATAATTTTACTCTAGAAAATGAACAATTTAAGAGTGTAATATATTTGGCCGATATCAATAAAGCTGTCTAAGATTTCATGACATTCAAGAAAAGTCTTAAACTTACAATGAACAGTTAATGACAAAAAAATGATATCAAGATCGCCAATGCTTCACCACCGTCAAGCCACATCATTTGAGATGTAACCACTGAGCTATTCAGGCCGTCTTGTTGACGAGTACCGACTAGCGTAAGATGACCATTGAGAATTATCTGTCGACTTCCTCTAACCACCTAACATCAAAAAACAGTCCACACGAAGTGGAGTCACTTAGACTAGTCGTCAAATTGCAACTTGATCAATAGAATCCAATGAGGATTAGAAATGCTGGTTTTTACTCAGTGAATAACCAACAAAGACTGACTTTAGAAAGACAAACGTTGGAAATAATAAAACACTCTCTCCTTTCGTTAAGGAACAATAACATAACAAATAATTTCAAACGAGTTGTTTTTTATTTTCTAGTAAATATTTTATTCCTCATAAAACTTAGAGCTAGATGGCATCATTCCATTTGGAAGTTGAAGCCAGTTCATCACATAAAACCTAATCAAAATCCTTCCAATATTTACAAAGTTCTTTTGTATTGAGACCGAGTCGTCTTAGTCATCTTACGTTAGCAGAAATTCAATTATTCATGAATAATACGCTCATTGACTTTCATGAATAAGTCATTGATTAATTGATAGTATCAACTCCTAATCAGTATCAATCGTAGACAGTTAACAAAGGAATGCAATTTTAATGATAAGTTGATAAACACTAGAAGTAATGTATTGTGTTTAAAGGTAACCAGTCAGAAACAATGTACAAGCAAGGAAATATGTGTATCGATTCAAAATGGTATGCAAAGTAAGAAAGACTTAACAAGGTGAAAAATATAAATGAGACGAAAATATTGGTGTCATCAAAACATAAATTAAACTTAGATAATTAATTTTGAGAAGACTAAATAAAATGGAAAGCTAAAATGTATGGAACGATATTGAAATTTAATATTCATATATGCAGATAACGATGGGTTATGTCTGTATTATTGTGATCACTTTGTAACCGGTGGTAAAGCTTAAACAGTCTAGAGTTAATACGACGAAAAGCAATCACTTACTCATGTGATCGGTATTGGACAGTTGTTCCTTAAGCACTGAATTTTCATGTCAGAGAAACTTTCAATACTAAAGTGCATTTGTTTACAGATCCCAATAAGAATTAATTATAGTTTCTCAGTTGTGAGAAACTAAGAAGTATCAGTCACTCATGAATCTTCAAAAGGATTTATTTAAAGACAGTGAGCCAAAAAATGTATTGGATACAAATTCATTACACCTTTGACGTTTATCACTTAAATGTTTTTCTAAATTTCCTGAAACTTATAATGATAAAGGTGTTGGGTTGATTCTGAAAATTTCTCGCAATAGACATGACAAGGTCAGGAAACATTAAGAAGCATTACATCCAATCAGCGTTGATTAGAAGTTTTGCTAGAAATATCGCAAAAATGAAAAGTCACATGTAGAGGTTCTGATTGGCTGATTACTACACTGCTACTATGTTTAGTAGTACTCTAGAATTTTCAGGAAAACGTAAGGACTTAAAATACTATAAAAACCTTATATTTTCTGTACATAAAGGAACCTTTGGGGTAAAGTGTTTCCCGCATATTTTGTGCCTTTTCTTTCGTGTTCAAGTCGCTGTGTAGTTCTAGCTTGGGGGTACAAGACTAGCTTAGGATCCGAGTATAGCATTCAATCAACAAGACATATCAGTAGCGACGGGGAAAAACTACAATAACTAAGACATCAGAAGGTTTACATTTAATACTACCGTCTACAAATATAAAGATAGTAAGGTTAAGTGGATAAGAAAATTGATGTCACAAACTGAGTGTAATTTAATGAAAATTATGACAAAACATACTACTGTAATGATTTATACTAAACCATGAATGTTCTAATGGTCTTATATGTATAATTAATTGTACAATTTGTATATAATGGCGATTATAATCACATTATTAGCATGTTTACTTCATTTATTTAAACACATAAATATTGGTACAAAGGGGCATCAGATTTGTAAGGGCTGTGATACTGCCCGGGTGCCCAAACCGAAACAGGTAGTTTTCTCAGGGGGCCACATCCGGAGCCTTTAACCTAAAGATCCGATCCACAAGGCAGTGGAGCATCGTAAGGAGATACAGTCCCATGTTAGCCGGTGACCAACGATTGGTTCATACACCATTTGTTCCTTTAGGATATTGGAGCCCATGTGCACCATTGGTTTGGAATCAGGGTTTTCCAACTCCCCTAGATGGACTTTTCGTGTCCACCAACCCGGTTAAAGCACCGGACATTCGCTTTTCGTCCTCTCAATTTCATAAACAACAGTAATGCAACAAGAGGACAATGAGTAGGACTTCCCTGGCAGAGGATATATACGCGTGGCCATGTAAGAGCATTTAGAGAGGGAGAGCTGACTTTCCCCACTCTCGGTCGTACCAGGGGCAGTTGAGGCCAATGTTCACTTCAACGATCCTATGTTTATTTATTTCATTTATGCTTTTAAAATTTAATTATATGTATATGTATATATCGGTTAGCCATCTAAGGAGTAATAAATTTATTGACTATCATTATGATTATATAGATATATGTAATAAGGCAGACATAGTATACTTAATGTATAGATAACAAAAGTGGAAAAAATTCCCATTTACAGATGTCATGAAATATATTTACTACTATTGAACAATCAATAAACATAGGAACTTTGACAAAATCTATACTTTATATATATATATATATATATATATATATATATAGGTAGGTAATTGTTGAAGTATCTATTGAAATGACAGTGTAACTATTTATATGAGTGTATGCATTTACAATTTATATATGTTAAGTTAGATGAAGCTTTTCTAAATAAGTAATAAAAAAAATGAAACATAGCAAATGAAGGTAGACGACATCAAAGATGACATACTACTACCACTACTATGTTTCTTTTCTAGTTATTGTAACAGCGATAGCTTATATCTATATATGCACACATACATATATATATGATGAATTTTTATGATATCAAAGTATTTTATGAAGATATATTACAATTGGATTTTATTTTCTATGTAAATATTACACAATAACAGGTTGATTTGTTCTACCTATTGGATTGGAAACATTTTCTGTGTTTTCATTATTCATTGGTAATAATGATGAAGTTGGTGATTGTTGTTGTTGTTGTACTTCACTTTGTTGACGCCATAATTGAGTATAACGACTTTTAGGATTTAATAATAATTCTGAATGTGTACCACGTTCAACAATTTCACCTTCATGTAGTACTAGAATTTCATTTGCATTAACTATTGTTGATAAACGATGTGCAACAATTAAAGTAGTACGATTTTGTGCAATACGATTTAAACTAGCTTGTATATTACGTTCTGTTGTTGTATCCAATGCTGATGTAGCCTAAAATGTATGTGAAAAAAATTGGTATATATGTATATATCATATGTAACTATTATTGGAATGATGGACTCATTCGAGTTGAGGAACAAAACTTTATGAGAAAAATATATTCAGTAAAATAATTATGAAGTGGTTCATGTTGTGACTTATAAAAAAACAAACAGGATGTATCCTAATTCATTATTGGTTTTTATGTCCGGCTTTTACCACGTGAATTATCCACCAATGGCAATACGACTTCTTCGACCTTAACACGATGACAATTAATGATGTTCGATTAGTATGAGTAATCTAGCGTCCTTATTGGTCCAGAACACCAATGACAGCTTCTGTTATGCGAATCTATGCGAATCATTTATTTCAAACATATTGGGTTTATATATCAACCAAACAGACCGCATTACACCATAAAATAGAAAATAATACTTGTACTAAACCAAGCCAAATGTGGCTGTGAACGTGGGAGACAATAATCAATAAACTGAATATAGTTTAGGAACAGTAAATTGTATAATAACAATCAATAAGTCAAAATGAAGCTTATAATAAGATGAATATAGATAATTTAGTTACTGAATAGTTATACAATAGGAATATACATAGAATAATCGTCCATTCATAGGTCTTGGGAGTTACCCGTAATTATGTCTTCGCTAGGATATAACAGTTCAGTTTAATAAGATGAAGTTTACTACCACGCAATTAGTTAAAAATCATAATAATTGTAAAGAAAATAGCTTTATGACACAGAGTAATGGATATAAATGCTATAATTCGAGATGAATTGAAAGTGTGTGCAAATAAAAACTGGTCACCATATCATACGGGTGTACAACGCAGGAGATTTAGTCTTTGTCTTTACTTATATTTTTCCTCAAACCATATCCTCTATATCTGATCCTTCGTACTACCACAAATACTATTACTGTTTAAACTACTAGCTGTGCTGATATGCTTTGGTATTTTAAATCGATGAAAAAATGTACCAGTTTTGTACGTTGCACATAATTGACTGATTGATATCACTCTCTGATTATCAATGTTTTTGTACACTGTTCAAATCTACATTACATAAAAGGGTCATATATCTATTCTATTCAATGTATAGATAAATATGAGATGATAAGATATTACAGATTTCAAGAAAGATTGATTGAATTCATTCAACATTAATCAATTTTGAATAAATATTGTTCAATATCTTCTTTAGTATCTTACATGGATTAGCTAAAAAGCCTGTACTCATGACAACGTTACACTAATCGACAATAAGATGTCTAGGAACATATAAATGAATATATTTTAATTGTATGTACATACATAATACAGTATAATTAGATATGATGAAGAGATTTTAAATATAAATGGCTTACAGTCAAATAAACATTTATATAATATTCCCGCTTAGATAAACTTGAAATAAAGTTTCATTAAAAGTGAAATACTATAGGTATCATTACCAAGTTTTGATTTGATAATTTTGAATAAATTGAGCATTGGGTAGATTGTTATAAATAAATAATAATATATTTGTAATATCCCAATGAGCAAAAAAATTAGATTTTCTGACGTTTATACTTGGTAGTGATAGGTATAGTTTGTAGCTTTAATGGAATGTATGTAGGCTGGAAGGGTAAGGAAGTGGCAAGGGA
>NC_031497.1:21411223-21458386 GCF_000237925.1 Schistosoma mansoni
GTTATTTATTTATTCTCTGAAGAAGTGACTTACACTGAGTCACGAAACGTCAGAAAATCTAATTTTTCTACTCATTGGGATATTACAAATATATTACTATTTATTTATAGTGAAACACTATGTTTTTCAATTAATTTAAAGAATATAGAAATAGACAATGTTAGAAATAGAATGAATTTCTCACTCCCTCTAGAAAAAGAAAATTGATATCTTAAAGTTAATTAGATATATCTAATAACTTTTATTTAGAGTAAGTCCCAATCATGTAGAGAATTATTTGTTTGTTTTATATTATTCCTTTTATTAAATAATAATCATGATTAATTTTCAATTGATTCACAGAATATTAACCTAAACTTATTTTGTTATTTTAATAGTTGAGATCATGAATCAATTGAAGCTAGACCAACATGAAAAACCTGGAAGCACAGCACGGCCATTTTGTCCTGTTGTGGGACTCCTCAGCAGTGCGCATCCACGATCCCGCCTCAAGAGATTCGAACCCAGGACCTATCAGTCTCGCGCGAGCACTTAAACGATAGATCACTGAGCCGGCATCCAACGGTGTTAATGCCTAACTTCAACCAATCCACGAAGTTGAGCAACCATTCACCAATGTCTTCAGTGAGTTAATATCTCCCAACAGACCTGGTTGAACTCCAATAGTTACTGCTTCTCACTAGAACTCCAGGAAATACCTCATGGAGCCAGTCACTAGTGAGCATATGATCATTATCAGAAGGGGGTTTTGTGGAGATTTTAGTAATTTTATATAATTGAGATCATGAATCAATTGAAACTAGACTACCATGGAAAACCTGGGAGCACTGGACGGCCGTTCCGTCCTAATATGAGATTCCTCAGCAGTGTTTTAGCTTCAATTGATTCCTGATCTCAACTATTAAAACTACTATAATATCCACAAAACCCCTTCTGATAATTATTTATTATTATTTTTTTCACTTATCATACAATTACAATAAATAATATATAATGTTCAAGATTGTTTAAATTTTCCTGAAAATTTAATGTTTATGTTTAGAAAAAGAAAACAATAACAACAAACCATATGATAGACATCAACACCGCTGGATGCCGGCAAGCTCAGTGGTCTAGTATTTAAGCGCTCGTGCGCGAGACTGATAGGTCCTGGGTTCGAATCTCGCGAGGTGGGATCGTGGATGCGCACTGCTGAGGAGTCTCACAATGGGACAAAGCGGCCGTCAAGCAGTGATTCCAGGTTTTCCATGGTGGCCTAGCTTCAATTAACTTATGATTTCAACTATATAAGATTATTAAAATCTCCACAAAACCCCCTTCTGATAATTTCATTTAGTCTTTAAAAAAAGAGAGTATATTTGAGAAAAGATAATTTATGCTAGAAAAAAATCAATCATAGGAAAGGTTGAGTGTAAGGGATAGACAAAATAATTGATTTTTTTCTCCAACTGATTTTCAGACAACCGGTAATGAAAAATAAATCAAAATTGAAATATACAATGTCTAGTTCATGAGAATTTGTGAAAAAACAAAACATACTACTAATATCAATGAAATTTCTTAGTAAAATTAAAGAAAAAGCATGGAAGAAAATGAATACAATGTTTGTTAGTAGTACGTCTTGTTACAGTGAATAGAAACTTCGTGAAGCAGAATTTAATGTATCACAATTGACAGTTGCTATGTCAACATGATTTTGGGCTTACGTAATATGATAAGTCAACTAGTCATTTCAATCTTTAAGATTTTACTATATTGCAAAGAGTGGTTGATACCTTATAGAAAGAAAAGTAGCTGCCATTATTTAAATAACGTTCACAGTCAATAAGATTTGAAAACGAAGCCTTATTGATAATTGTAAAAGAATGTGACTAAAGTAAGGTGTATTATGAAGACAATTAAGAGCCTCTGTTATGCTACGGTTTTATTCTTGAAGTAATTAGCTTAAAAAGATCGTGAATAAAATTTATTTATTATAAATCACCTCATAGCGTTGGGTAGTCCAAAATTGATAAAATAATTCAACTATCACTATATTTCAAACACTCAAGTGTTACTCAGTTTAGACAAATTACACCCAGCCTATTTGGTCAGGCAACGTTTTTTTCTTTAAAGCAGTCCAAAAAGATGAAAGTCTTCACTATATGGACAGTCGCGAACTACCGTTTACGTGTGTACTCCTAACTGTAAAATAATAATAATAGTTATCAACCCTCATTTTCTATTAGTCATTATGATCACATCCTGTTAAGAATACCATCTCTCACAACTTGTATAATCTTCTACTTTTTGAATATTCTTGACAATTTCAGCCTATGAAATCCTATTCTGCTATATCTGAAGCGTTTCGAACTCACTAGTTAGCGAACGGAACAAACACTTGTGACCAGAGACCGATAAGCTAGCGATTCTGACGCGTCCCAGAACCAGCTAACTAGAGTAAGAAGTCCAAGTTGGAAGCGGGGAAGATATATTCCGTAGCAGCCAGAAGCACAGCAATCGTAAGGGGAAAAAATAAAACGTATATATACAGCAATAAATTGTCGTTGGGCAGCATTACAAAATAGCACACTCAAAGATACAACGGGCCAATAGCGTTTAAGATATTTTACAAGTGCGAAATTCGACTCGAAGGTGAAAAGAGCGCTTTTGGCGCGAAAACAAAGAAATTCAAATTTTCAAAATAAAATTACAAAATTAGGCCATTTATCAAGTAAGTTCTGGGGATTTAACATCCCCCTCCACACCATCGCCATCGCAAACCACGTCCCAGAAGCTACCGACGTACAAGGTTGGATGCCCAGTGTTCGCTCGGGACTACAGACCGAATCATGGTCCCTGGATTGAAGCACGTGTGGTTAGGAAGGTGGGTAAAGTTATGTACGAGGTTGAGGTGGGAGCAGACAGGTGGACTAGGCACCGAAACCAACTACGTAAGCGGCCAGCTCCAGCGCGCTCATCGACTGAAGGAAATCTCCCGCTAGACATATAGTTGGATACGTTTAATCTGCCGGTAGCCCCAACACAAGAAGAAACACAACAAGTCGATCTACGGCCCAGAGGTAGTCACTGCGCCAATGGCGACAGACAGTCAAAATGCAAGTGGACCCCAATAATGTCTGTTATTAAAAAGGGGAGGTGTGGGGGATGTTAAATCCCCAGAACTTACTTGGTAAATGGCCTAATTTTGTAATTTTATTTTGAAAATTTGAATTTCTTTGTTTTCGCGCCAAAAGCGCTCTTTTCACCTTCTAGTCGAATTTCGCACTTGTAAAATATCTTAAACGCTATTGGCCCGTTGTATCTTTGAGTGTGCTATTTTGTAATGCTGCCCAACGACAATTTATTGCTGTATATATACGTTTGATTTCTTCCCCTTACGATTGTTGTGCTTCTGGCTGCTACGGAACATATCTTCCCCGCTTCCAACTTGGACTTCTTACTCTAGTTAGCTGGTTCTGGGACGCGTCAGAATCGCTAGCTTATCGGTCTCTGGTCACAAGTGTTTGTTCCGTTCGCTAACTAGTGAATTCGAAACGCTTCAGATATAACATATACCTAGTCTGCTGAAGCTAAAAATGTTTGAACGTTGTCAAGTTGAACTACAAACATGTCTAGCGTGAATTCAGATATCTTTCAATAAGTATAGGGAATGCAAGTACGGTCACTTATTTGAGTTTGCCAAGTCAATGTGATGAATCGGTATAACTCAGTCTAGACGTCTTCAGGAATACATGCTGTTATTAGTGATTCTTGGGGGAAAATTAGAACCATTCAAATCATGAACCGACCAATTTTAGATCACCATTGAAAACATGGAAACACTGGACGGCTGTTTCGTTGTAGTATGGGACTTCTTAGCAATGCGCATCCACGATTTCAAGTAAATTCAACAATCTACACAACCAAAAACTGAAAATTAAAGTGTTTGTTTGAGTGACGGCATACAGCGATTATGAAACATGAAGTAGACATGTTTATAAGTCACGATGCAGTTAGTCAACCGGATTATATCTTTGAACATGGCTAAAGTTAATCATAGATAAATGAAAACTATTTTACTGCTTGATCTTCATGAAATTTCATGTACATCCATCTACACTCAAAAAGTTAAACTTTATAGAGGTAACGTACTCCATTAAACTCAACTCGACTGTTTCTTGTAAACAATCGATATATATGTATAATTAACATAAAAACGTAGTTCCAGATTTCTGACGGCATCTAACCATATCATATCTGATATAGTGAGGGATTGATTAATAGATTTTATTTTACGTTTTCACTTAAAAAACAACTTGAAAGACTAGACCATATTTCTGTTGATTACGTAACGGTTATCTCAGACTGCCATAGAAAGTCAGTCGTAGTATAAATATTCAACTAGACGAGTTTTGAACCAAAAAGAATCAGAATATACATTGACTCGTTAAAAATTGTAGATAATCCTAGTAAGGATGGTACAGAGATTTCTTTTGATAACAAGTTCAAAATAGCTTCAACCAAAATAAATAGTCCAGTTCTCCAGACGATAAAATTTCTGAAACCTGATCTTTTATATATCCAGAAAGAAAAAAATAATCAATATTCATTGTAGTAAATGGATTTTGTCAATAATCAGAACGTTCATTAAGAAAAAGAAACAAAAAACAAATTGATATTAAGAAGAGATATATGTATATTAAAAATTATTCAACTTACTTCGTCTAAAATCATAATAGTTGGATTCTTTAAAAGATTACGAGCAATAGCTACACGTTGTTTTTCTCCACCACTTAATTTTAAACCACGTTCACCAACTATTGTTTCATAACCTTTTGGAAAATCTAAAATACATCGATGTATGTCAGCGGCAATAGCAACTTGTTCAATATCTGTTCGATCAGCTGATTGACGTCCATAACGTATATTATAATATATTGTATCATTAAATAAAACTGTATCCTGTATTAAAATATAAGAAATAAAATATTTGGAAGAGATTAGAGTTACGGTAGGATTCGAGCTAATAATTTCAGAATTACTATTTGTATTATTTATTATTATTACTATTATATAACCATGAGAATTGGTTGTTATTCAGGTTTTGAACTTTGAAATCAATCACTGATTCATATGTATAAAGTTGTCATACGAACGATAGTTTAAACTAAACTATCATGTCAGATACTACACAACTCAATTACAAGTGAATACTATAAAACAATGTTATACAGAGATAATGGTT
Organism: Schistosoma mansoni; assembly: GCF_000237925.1. Lineage (NCBI taxonomy): Eukaryota > Metazoa > Platyhelminthes > Trematoda > Strigeidida > Schistosomatidae > Schistosoma > Schistosoma mansoni. The sequence continues at coordinate 21,416,451 of NC_031497.1, forward strand.
GGAGTGAAATGTAGGAGTGGTTTAATGATTACATTGACGGACCTTCGATCACTAGGTTGAAAGTTCATGTTTCACATCACCTACTTCAGCCAAGATGTATCATTAGCCCTTAAACTAACAGCGTAGCTCAAAGTCCAATACATGAATCTAAACTTCGTAATTTAATTACATGACTATTAGTAAGATTAGGGTTAGAAAAACATAGGTCACAGTCAAATTCAGATGACTAAGATGAAATATCGGCACTGACTGAGAAAGCTCGATTCCCTTTAGTAACGTGCGTCACTTTTGACACAGACTAGATACTCATCCGCCAACCAAAGGACGAGCTTTTTGTGTAGCAGTTTGCTCTGTTCTACTTTACAGTTGTGAAACATGGTCATTAAGAATAAAGGATATTCGTAGGTTGCCAGTATTTAATTAGAGATATTTTTAAAGCATTACTCATGTATTTCAGGATCACCAAGTAAGCAATGCCTGGGTCATGTTAGGCTACTGGGTAAGTATGGTGAATCGATTGACGAGGTAGAGAATCACCATCAATTGAAGTGGTTGAGACATGTGTTACATATCCACAACCACTGCCTACCTCGATGGATGATGTCTGGTGTAGGAGTAGGTTGGAGGAAAGCAAGGAGCAGCGAAACCAAAACGTTTCACAAGCCTATGAAGTTACTGATACGTGGTTTAAGCCATGTTAATAGGTGTATAATAGATGGTTGGGGTCTGCGTGATTATCGTAGCCAATAGTTAGAGACCTTGAACAACGGCTTTAAATCGTCTGTAACAACGCACGTGCGTCCGCTCTTTGTCTTTTCTTAGATCCTACACTTTACTAACTCTATTTCTCTAGGATTTTCTTGGACAATTTGATTCCACTGTGCTAATGGGTTATGGGGAATTGAACTGATCTACGCACGTCCCAGGTTTTACGTTGAGTTCGATTGACTGATCAAGACTTAAAATCACCTACAAAATGTAGTATTAATACTGAGTTAGTGAGTGTAATTATCTTTTGTGAAAGTAGAACACACTAAGTTCTTAATAGCAAAGAGTAGATGACAACGAAATATAAAACACATAAACTCTATTTTAAAGATAGAAACAAAAATTTCATTTACCAATAACCCAAAAAGTATTAACTAATATAAACTATAATAAAAAAGATCCACCAGTGAAGTAATAATGATATAAACTTACAATTTTAGAAGTAACCTAGTAATTAAGCTATAAATCACATCACAAGAGTAAATTTAATAGTTGATTAATTGTTTGAGTATTATATATACATATTCACTAGTGTGCATGCAATCTTTTCAATGTATTTGTTAATTACATTGATAAGTTATCTAACAGTCATTCCACACTTATCCTCTATCTGGTTAATAAAAGCGTTGCTCATTTAGGCAAAAATTTAAAAAAAAACCCAACATTTTAATTGATATTTTACATCATGAGAAGTAAACTTAAGCATATGATTTCAATTGTTTGTGATGAACATAATAGTAATATTAATCTATTCAGCACTACTACTGTTGTGAATGAGAACACAAGTGGGGTCAACCAAACGTACTAAAACACAAAATCACAGAATGTGAGAATCATATAGTAAATATTTCGATGGAGTTTTGTTCTTTGAGCTGGATGGTTCGGTCGTGAAGCTTTCATCGTCCTTCTGAACGATATCAACTCGAAGTTTGTGCTGATGATGTCGTTCAGAAGGACGATGAAAGCCCCACGACCAAACCATCCAGATCAGAGAACAAAACTACATCAAAGTCATCCACCTGAGCTACAAATCTTCTCCACCATCTCATAGTATAATCATGCGGGTTTTCATATCCCTGGGGTTAAAAAAAACAAGTCTTTTCAAATCTCTTAATTTGAGAGTTTGTTCTATAGAAATAGAAGTGCATATTTATCATGGAGCAAATTGTGCTTAGCCATTAAAGTTGACAGTTTTTAAGTCAGAGCTAATGGTAAATGAGGGTTTTAAGATTTTTTTTGTGAAAACTCTACATTGACCCGGGCTAACTTAATACTATCACTGAAAGATAAATCATGTTGCAAAATTTATTTAATAGCTAAGAATTTTGAATCAGAAGATAAAGATGATTTTCTTAAAACTCCTAAGTGATTTTATTTGTGGGTATTCAAAAGTTTCGATTACTTATCTACGATTATGTTATTATCAATGTTATTCCTGATTCTTTTAATGTAACAGATATTGTAATCATCCTACGGTGTTGATGTATTCAATTTTGCACTTACTGAAATACTTATTCTTATTTTGTTATCCTCTCGTAAAAGGAGAACATTATATCCACGTACTCAGTAGTATTTCTATCTTAAATGCAAACAAACTGTGTCAATTCAGAACTGTAAGTGAACTTTTGTCGATGAAAAGTAAAGAACAACGCTTGTTGCTATTAAAAAAACACACTAAAAATAGAAGATGTAACCTACATATTCTTTAATAAATTTACTACTTATAAAACACAATTTCTTGTAATACCTTGGAGATTAGTTCACATAGCCAGTGTATTCATTTTCTCAAGTGTATCTTCGAAAATTTTAAAATGTTTATGTTAGGATCAAAGGACTTGGTAATCACGATACGCAATAAAATAGGAGTAGGATCTGACTAATGAGAACTATTTCAGTCCATGAGATAGATAGGATAAAAGGTTCAGAATAAATCCTGATTACATAAGTGTTAAAAGGTACATATGCCAATTAAATTTACACTTGCTGAGAATCGGAAGGTATGGGATTTTTTTGTGTCAGTAAAATGAAAACCAACAACGCTAATGTATGTTTTCCATATGTCTTTTGAAATGGTTGAAACGTTTCCATAACTGTGTACATGAGCGTGTACCAATGAACATATGGTAAGTAAAATCATTGATTCCATCGATCAATTTCTAAGTTCAAATAGTTAAAATCAGTGAATGAAAATAAAGATTGCTCAATTACATTTTATACCTAGCACAAGAGGTTTCTAAGGAGGCTGGAGACGTAAAAGTACAAATTTAATAATTTAACTCATTTACCAAGTACAAGTTAATGTGTTTAACAGTGAATTACATAATGTTTGTGTGACACCAAGGAATGCTGTTCGGCTGTTTAAACTAAAGTGGGTGGAGCTGAGTTCGGACCTGAACCTTACTTTTTTGAATTAATACTGACTAAATATCAATTTGTCATATCCCTATTAACCATTTATCTCAGATATTTTTCAATGGCTTGGATATTGCTAAACTAAAGGCTATAGCTCCCCACTAGTATCACAACTCTGTACAATGACAGGTAGTAACGAAGATAAATAGTTGAAAATAGGATAATCCCATGCTGTAATACTGGTATTTTGTAATGAAGATTTAGTTTTAGTTATGAGCTGTATTATTTGTAGTAAGGGATATTTGGTAAACGTTTTATTGTACATGATAAACTTGAAGTAATGGATACTCAACATTGTACATATTCACCTATGGTTTTCTACAGTTCAAATTTGTTTAATTTAACTCTACACTTAGCAAATTTTTTAAACGAGAAAAATACATATAAAGATAAAATTAATGAGAATAAGGAAAAGTCAAAAAAAATCGAACAAATGATATATAAACATATTTACTTGTGGCACAACTCCAAGTGACTGACGTAATGATGCTTGAGTAACTGATTTAATATTTTGTCCATCAATCAAAATCTCTCCTTCAGTGGTATCATAGAATCGAAATAGAAGTCGAACAATTGTTGATTTACCACTTCCTGATTCACCAACCTTTTGAAAATCAACCATAAACAAGAAAACGTAAAGTTACACACTGTGTATGGAATTAAATTGATGACTGAATTGAGTAAAGTTAAATTATACCCAAAATTTAAGCAAAATAGTAGACACTATGAATTATGAGCATATATCTATAATATGGAAATTCCAGTAAATGTTCTTTCGAAACATCAAATTAAGTTCATTAGTATTGTCGGAATCAATTTTTTCCGAGACCATAGGGATTATCATGCTGAATTTAATGACGAAACAATTGACATGAAATGGTTGGAATCAGTCACAATTTGAATGGAACAGTGGTAATATCTCTATGTTCCTAGTTAGAAAGACAGTTAAAGACTGCAGATGATTCTTGTTTCAAAGTGCTAGTCACTACAAAATTTAGTTAGCAGGATTCCTGTCAATCCTTTTCCAATCACTCAATGTTACAACCACTTACATTTCAAGGAAGTATCATATTGTGTAAACTAATTAAATATGTAACAGGAGTCATAATGATTTATTTTGTTATACAAACTCAAACGAGATTGAGACAATTTGTAATGTTGATTTAACGTTAAAACTAACACTACTTATAGGTAGTATTAACTTAATAATCTATTTTTCTTTATCTGGTAACGACATTTGCTGATGGATGGGAGCAAAAACTATTTGTATGTTGAACTTTTAATATATATCAAACATTTTACAAATCTTATCAGCCAACATTATTGTTTGTTTTAATGTCGTTTCGTTCATAATAGTTTTTTTTTCCACTAGATCAGTCATGAACTTTAAGAGTGACTATGAAACATTTTTTCCAGTTTCAACGTTGATTTATCCTCAGTATGGGGTTGTGGAGATTATTGAGTTTCATTGAAATCATGATACGATCAATCTTAGACCATCATTGGAAACCTGGAAGCACTGGACGACCTTTAAGTCCTATTATAGGACCTTGGTTCGAGTAGCACGTGCGAAATCGTGAGTGTGCACTGTCATGTACCATACTATGGACGAAACGGCCGTCCGGCGCTTCCAGATCTTCAATGGTGATCTAACACTGATCGGTTCATGATTTCGTTAATTTATTTATTACCAGATTTCACTTCATTAAGATACCTTCAAAATATCCTACTGCTACTATATTCACAACTGATATTATTTATTAGTTAATAATATCAACCAAAATAAACAATGTACGAACATGGGAAAAGATTGTATCCACGATAAATATCATGAAGCTAATACTTTATGCACTTGTGAAACATGACCATTCCAGGCTGAGAGCATTTTATGACTCTGCGTTTTATCAATATTATTTACGTAGTGCTGGTGACATCTTTTAAAAATAAATCATTTATCCACTTGTTCGTTTTTCAAAAAATCTCAACTTTGATATTGGAACTTTTTGAGCTAGAGGGCTTTGATGAAATAGACCTTTTTAGTCCACCCTGAAGATGTGAATCTAGTAGAAATAAAAATGTTGGTTATGAATAGTGAACAAATTGTTGTGTTTACAAACCGAGATGCATAAGCACCTAGTAAGGTTAGTTTAATCGGTAATGAAGTTTAAAAAGTCAAAGCGGATGAAATATTGTCAAAATGGTGATTACAGGATAATCAAACTGTTAACTTTGTTAGTTGAACAGACATTAAATTATCACTTACCAAGGCAACAGTGTGACCCTTTGGTATTTTGAATGAAACATTTTTTAAAATTGGACGCCTGAATAAAATTAAAAAGCAGTTAACCATGAATAAAATTGAGATGTAGGAAGATTCTTATTGAGTGATAGGAGAGATAAATTAAGTTTAATATTACAAATCAAGAAAAAAAGTGAATTTCTGTGACCATTGGTATGTCCTAAAATATGGATAGATGTCTAGTTGAGCTTTCCTTCACTTAAAAAGTGAAGTGGCTGACAAAGAATAAACAAAAAAGCTCTCAGCATGTCTTGATGGTCATCAGTGGATTGGTAAACATATATTGTGAATAAAACTCGAACTAATTCATAATCTATATAAATCCTTAAGGGGATATGTAGTCAGATAAAATATAGAAAATTGTGAAACATTATACAATTAAGGATTGTAGTTACTATCATACAACTTTAGTGTTATTATCCATCGAACTTCTCATGTGTAAGTTGTAAAATGAATACAAAGCAATCAAACTTACTACTGAGTACTTTATTGCAGTCGTAGATGAAACAAATTCAGAGTCTGTGGTTGTCTTGATCAACAATGTAACAATGTTTTAGATCCTTTTCTCTCTCTCTAAATCAAAAATATTGTTTGAGAACTGATCTGCAGTAGCAATATCCAGTGAAGTAGTTGGGTACATCGACCACTTCAATTGTCTTGGGAATTTCATCAGTCCTCGTGAATTTGCATCGGACGAAATTCTGGTACGGATCTAGAAGGCTCCCTTGGATTCTGATAACTTCTATCACCTATGGATTAGGTGACACGTCCATCTCCCAACCGGACGAGTATACTGCTCAGCAGTTTGCTCCATCCTAATTTATGACCGAAACATGGCTTTCGGACACAAAGGAAGTTAGTGTGCGATCATAGTGACTTCGGAACATTGCTTGCGTATTTTGGGACCACCCAGTGAGCGATTCTGGTGTTAAATGTAGGGTACTGAGTAAACGTGGGCTAGTGAATCTTCATAAACTAAATTGGTCGGAACACATGCTGCTTATGCCCAAATTTCTCAAGTCGTCAACCATTAGACTGAACCGTTAAAGTAGGTGCACACTACCTGGTTGGGATTTGAGCGACTATCGCAACTGGTGGTTGAAGACGTTGGATGACAAAGTTTAGAACGGGTTGTATTGGTGCAGACGCATTCACTCTGCCTTCACCTAGATCTTCAGTCTTGGGATCATTATATATTTTTTGTTCCGGAAATTCATTAACTCTTCTTGAAACATACTATTTATCCCTAATCTTGTCTATTACAACTGATATTACTACTGCTCTCGGATTTCGTTGGATAATCTCACCGCACTGTGCTCATATGGTATGGCAACTTGAACTGATGCACGTACATCTCAGGTTCTACGTCACGACAGTCTGTCATGGTGGTTGAATCAATCTTACTTTCAAGTAACAGAATTCCGTTCCATTCAGTTCGATTTGTGCAGCCCAATATTAACACTATCTGTCGTAAAATTAAATTCTTTCTGAAATTTTCCGTATATGGCTGAAAGCTTGTCCTGTCAATCTTCATCTTGATTGGTTATTGATAGACTTTGACTCATCATTGTCTTCATATTTGTTTGGACTGTCTCTTGTTCTGATCAGAGGAAGCAAATATATTTTCATAAGCCGTGCATATGTTGTTGATTCTACTAGCCAATAAAAGCTTTTTATTCTCACTTGATTTCCTCACTCAATTAGCTGGTTTGGGTATGTGTATAGGAAGCGAAAATTTCAGTAGCTAACTCAGACGACTGAACAACATTACACTTTCGTCTAATAGTACGTAAGTCGAATGCTACTACATCCCGATAATAAGTGATTGAAGGTAAAAAAAATAAGTATCATTTCTGTTAGATAGTAGATTGACCTTAGTGATGAATATTAATTAGCATGAAGCCTCGGTGAAGAGCATCCTCACAATTGTTCTCAACTACCTAACATTCAGAAATGGTTGCTGCGATGTATAGTCAGTTTAATTGGTGATCATATTGCAACCTGATCAATAGAAAGCGATCAGCACCAAAAGTGCTCCATGAACATGGAAAGAATTACTAGTCAGTAAGTAAAAATTAGTCAATAAAATAAACATCTTTACATTCATTACAACGATATTATTAATAATTATAATCATAATCGTGATCATAATTACGGCAAGATGGCCTAATTACAGTAGAAAAATTGTCCAGAAAAGACAAACAAAATACAACCTACATACACAAATTAAGAAAATGTTATGCATTAAATGCAGACAGATAACTATTGAGAAAGAGGTACTTATACGCTGTTAATGTAATAACTGTGAACGATTAGGTAGTGGTTTGTAATCCAAAAAAAATTGATTAGTTAATTGACCAATACTAGTTAATCGGTAATTGTTTTAGTACTTATCCATTTCAAGATTAGTAAATTTAATAAATACGGTTATAATAATTTGTCAGTTCTACAAACTATTCAGGTTACGGTGTATTGTATGCTACTTATGACATAAGTAGTAGATAGCATCAATCAGAAGTGGAATACCTGGCAGCAGAAGGTTGAGAAGATCTGATCGAAGAGGACGGAAACAGATAGTGGTTGCTATGGCAATGAAGGATTTATGATGTTTGATACAATTAATGGAGGATTTACAGATGAAGTATTGAACACATGGTTTTCACATTTGATAAAACAACTCTGTAATTCTGTATTAAAATACAGTTGGTTATCCCCACATGGCTTCTCGTTCATAAGAATGGCATAAGATAAACGAATTTCATGTATGAGAGACTTACAATTTACTCTACAAATTACTCACACAATTGACGACAACCTTCCAAGCAAGATATATATATATAATTGTCGATTAGAAAGTGAGGTGTTATACGTAGTCGTGAAACTCCAGCTCGGTTCTTTTATGAGTAAATAAGTCTTGAAAATACCGGTTAGGTGTAAGAACTAACAAGTCAAACGTCAGGTAAATAATAATATTAATAATCACAAGCAAATCGCGTTAAAAAAACTAAATGGCTATCAAGATTAATGGTCTATATATAATGGAAAGTTATAGGTTTGAGTCATTTTATTTTCACTTTGAAGTTTGTTTAGAAAGGTTGAAGTAGATTAATAGTTCGAAGTAAGAAGCACTAAAACATCATATTGTAAAAAAGTTTGATGTTGAAAACTGAAGAAATTATAGAAAATATGTATACTATAACAACAGTTATAATCAATCAAGTATTTGATTTTAGATGTTTTCAAAGTAAGATATGTGACAGAGCCAGCGATTAGTGCTGAGATAAGACGTATAGTACCGAATAGAACAACCAAACCAATTGATGAGGTTATGCGCTTTGATCAACTAAAGTGACTTAAACATCAATACACGTGCTTAGTCACTTTCTTTCGAATATATCAAGCTGTTTGGAGTAGAATTAAGTTGGAAGACCCATACAGATGATCGAACTAAGACATGATATCAATCAGGAAGTTAGACCCTAAAGTTACCATCCGCAAAATAATTATAGTCTGTGATTAAAAACTTTAGACGATGAGTTCTAAAATTAGATTCAGTGGGACGGATGCATACACTCTCCATTTTATTTTGAATCTTAAGTTTAATATTATTTGGTAGTTTTTAGTAGTAGATTTTATTCATTTCTTTCAGTCATACTCCATATTTTCGATTTTTTTTACTGTCGTTGATAATTATTTTACAATTTTTGATCAAGGTCTTAGTAATCGCTCTTTAACGATGATATAAGAATATAGAGATTCTGGACGATGCCATTTAATCCCGGATTCTTTATTATTTACAACCGATTGGTTAAATGAAAGGAAAAGGAAACATCACAAATTGACCTTAGTTAGATAATCATTGAAAACCAGGAACTATTTGACAACCATATCATTTTAGTATGGGGGAACTCATAGGTGCATATCTACGATCTCAAGAGAAATCAATTCTGGGATCTGTGGGTCCCACAGTCAGCACTTAACCTTCAAAACACTGAGCTGGTATCCAATGGTTCATCATGTTTATAACCTCAATCAATTAAAGGTATTGAGTTATCCTATTCCAAAGCGAATGTTGGGCAAGTGCCTCATGACCAGTATGTTTGAACTTCACTGGTCATGACTAACCAGTGCTTCCTGGTCCTCACTGATTGTGTAACCAAGATCAGTTCTTAATACCGATAGTGAAACTCATAAATCTTCACAAACTCTTTACATTCATCTATGGATGGATAATTTTGGAAGGAATTTAGGTCAGTTATACTATTAGAAAGAGAAGTAATATTACATAATTTTTTAGTAGGAAATAAACTTACTCTGGGTTGTAGAAGAAGCAGACATTATTGAACTCAACAGCACCTTCTTTGACAATTAATGCTTGAGCATTTGGTGCATCAGTAACATCAGATTCTTGTTCTAATAAATCAAACATATTTTCCATATCAATAAAACTTGCTTGTAGTAGCCTGGTTAAAAAAGAGATAATAATGATAATGACGATAATACTAAGGAACAACGAGATACTATCTATCGAAATAACAAGGAGAGGAAATTGAAAGTATACAGGAATAACTTGTTCAAGGTTATTTCAACCCAAATGGAATTCAACAAAATATATCTACTTTCCTAACATTTTAAGTAGAAAAATTATTTTTCCTTAAAATGAAGTGGTGAACTTAATAAGTAAATGATCTTGAATCTCCAAAAAGAAACAACATAGTGGACGCTTTCAAGGCTGAACTCGCAGCATTTCCACAGATGTTATAACTTCTTTAAACAGATAAGCAATTTTAGTGAAAAACGGAAACTGTTATAATTAAGAAAAACAATCAGAGTTCTTTATGCTTAAATGAGTAAAGCATTCAAACCACAACGGATTTCATGGTCACAGCGCTCTAAGGTCGTACAGTTTCGACTCGCTGGTACTATCATTAAACTTCCAACCATCGTGTTATAGATCAGAACTCTAACCTATATTTCAAAGGTTTGTACACTGACTAGCATATTTAACCATCAAATCGCAGACAAGTTATGGCCCAGTGCATGAAATCACGAACATTTTCTGAATCGTATTGAATTTTCAATTGCTACTGTATCAGAAAAGTATCACAATGACTGACTATCATCTAATAAGTCAAAAATACCATTGTAACTTGTTATACTGATTGAAGTTAACGATGAAATGAAAAAGGAAACGGAAACAATACATAGTTCTCATTTAGAAACGCAATCAGTTTTCATATAAATCAGGAAATACAATCAACATGGTGACGAAGACGTGTTTAATGTAAACAGATCAGTCCATTTACTGGGTATATATTACTCTATTTAACAGAGATAAGTTGACAAATTATGGAAACAATCGAAAAGACTTTATTTGATGACAATTATCGGAATATTTCTTGGTTCGATTACAAACCATTTAGAGATAAGATGTGCCTGATTTGTGAAAGTTAAAAGTAAATATGTGAAATACAAGTTTAACAGTTTTACATTATTCCATTGTAGTCGAAACAAGAAATTCGATAACCCAAATCTCTTAGCATGTTTTTAATGTAAATGTTCAGACTTACTACACTAAGATGCATGTTTAGCATTAATAACAACAACAACACATCTACGCTAAATCGGACGTATTTATTTTACTCATGGAGAGATATTACCTTACTTAATGTATAATAAAATGGTGGTTGATTCAAAGTTGATATCTACTTTAAATATCATGAAAATGTTTGACATTTTTGCTTTCGAAATATAATTGTAAATATTTACATGGTTTGTCAAATAGATACACAGGTGAAAATGGTAAAGTTTTTGATGAAATTTGAGAAATCCATGAAATATTGAAAGTTGTTGATAAGTAAAAATGTCGAAATAAATTTAATAATTGAAGCTAGACCACCACGAAAAACCTGAAAGCACTAGACGACCGTTTCGTTTAATCTTGAGACTCCTCAGCAGTGCGCATCCACGATCCCGCATCGCGAGCGAGATTCGAACTCAGGACCTACCAGTCTCGCGCCAGAGCATTTAACCGTTAGACCACTGAACCGTCCAGTGCTCCCAGGTTTTCCATTGTGGTCTAGCTTCAATCGACTCATGATTTCAACTATGAAAATACTGAAATCTCCACAAAATCCCTTCCAAATTTAATTAAATGGATGGAAAGTTTCATTGAATGATGTAAGAACTTTAAGACTAGAACCACTGTCAATACCATCTAGTGACGAAAATGTTAGACATTTATAGTGGTACAATCAATATATCTTTCATTTTGTCAATGAATTTATTTATGATATCTATTTATTTAACAGATTTGGTATGAATTACGAGTTTAAACAACAACAACAACAACAACCAAAATTCAGATCCAGTAAGTATATTTGAGAGTTCATAAAAACAATCCATCATCCATATTAGTACTGACCTGAACATCAATTTCATGTGAAAGTGTATTTATTTAACAACAAAAAACATTTAAACCCAATATTGAAAGTTTAGTAATTAAATATTAGATTATTTCATATACTATAGAATAGTATGCAATAGAGATAATGGTATTTTCAATATCGAATGAAAAAATTAAAATTTAAATTATAATTAAGTTTGATTTTTGAAAAGGTAAATCATTATGCATACAAATTCACTTGGTATTGTTTGTTTGAATCTTCTCATTGATGTTTAGGACTGCAATTGATCAGTCTCTTATTGGCATATGTGCATACTATGTGTATTGCATCGATATAGCCTTGATTCACAAGCATTATAAGCAAAGATAAATAATGGCTAGCAATGGAATCCAGGACGCGCGTTTCGTCCTATTTGGGACTCGTCAGCTGGGTGTACCTGCATCTCAGAGTTGATGTTCACTCTGGGACTTGGACTCAGCACAGTTTTGGTTCATTGTTCCACTTATTTTGTTTTCAATTTGTAGATGATAGACTCAAGTTCTGATTTATTCACTAAGATTTGTGTGTTTCTTGGTAATATCATTAATCGTAACAAAAAGATGTGCAGTTAAAGAATTATTGAAAACCTATTGGACAGTTGTTTTATTCAAGTTTAGACCTTACGCGCAAATTGAATAGAAAAAGTCGTTTGGTTTCACAATGGACATCATAATTTCAGAGCATTGAATCAAGACCACAATATTCACATTTCCAACTTAATTCATGTGATAGCACAACTATAATCTAATGGAGTCGGACTAAAAACATTACTAACTCTGATCACCTTGAAGCAAAGTTAGACAAACTATCTATCTAAGCAATACGTCTTTATCTTTTTTTGAAGAAGTTTCATTCTCTGACTTATAATCTCCCTAAGCAAATCAACGAGACAATAGACAAATTCAACCAATAAGTTCAAAACAAACTACACTATGGTAAGCAGAGATGGATAGTGGCTAGCAGTGGAATGAAGTTTGATGCGCGTTTCGTCCTATTTGGGACTCGTCAGCTGGATGTACCTGCATCTCAGAGTTGATGTTCACTACGGGACTCGAACCCAGTACCCTCGCTTCAAACGCCATCGCGTTATCCAGTGTATTGCCTCGATATAGCCTAAATTCACAAGGACGAACCGCGCGTCCTGGATTCCACTGCTAGCCACTATCCATTTTTGCTTACAATGCTTGTGAATTAAGGCTATATCGATGCAATACGCACAGTATGCACATATGGCAATTAGAGACTGACCAACCAGTTGCAGTCCTAACACATCGATGGGAAGATTCAAACAAACAATACTAAATGAGTTTAAACTACACTATTCTTTACTAATCGAAAACAATAAAATATTGAATTGATTTTCATTAATTTCATTAAAATTTCTTTCTAACCTGTAATATGTTCCAAAGATACTTAATGGTGAATAAAGTTGAATAATATATGTACAAAATAAAACAAAATGTCCAACTGTCAGTATTCCATTAACAACATCTCGAGCACATAATAATATACCAAACATAAATCCAATACTAATCACTATATTTTGTATTGTATTAAGTAGATTTAATGTAAATGCATTCCACCAATCAGCTTTTTGATAATCTAAAAATGCTTGATTATAACGATCTGTTTCAAATTGTTCAGCATTATAATATTTAACCTATAAAATAGGATTAACAGAAATTAGAAAAAAACATCCGATTGAATATTATTAAATTTAATCTATTACGTGTTTGCAGGGGCTAGGATCTGACTTCAATTAGATCGTATGAATGATTGCTGTCAAAATATACATCCTGTCTATCCTTGAAAGTAATAAATGACTTAATCCGCGTTGATGAATAAAAGAGTCAAGTCAAATACGAGAATGGATTTTGAATACATATATTTTGAACATTCATTGATCTGGACAGGAAATCAGAAGAATGAAGCAAATAGAAGAGAGCGAAGCGAAAATAACACGCATTGGAAATGGTGGGTAAGCCAACTCGCTTTCATCAATATTTATAGTCAAATAAAAATAAATTACAGACATGTGATGAATAGGATAAAAAGTGTACACACATACGCTAATATAAAAAAAACAGTCAGGGTTGATAAGTGAATGATTAAAAAGGTCGAAACGTGACTCATGATGGATAGGTAAATTGGCTTGTCCAGAAGCTAAAATAAGGTATATGGGCTTAACATAACCACCGACACTACATGTTGATAGTAGTATGGTGCGTACTACTTATGTTGACAGATATAAGTAGTATGTAGCACCAATCGGAAGTGGAATGCATGTCAGCAGGAGATTGAGGAGATTTAATTCAAGAGAACAGAAAGGAAAGCAGAAAGTAATTGTAATAACAAAAGAGTTCAAAGAATCATAAAGTATTTAAAGGACAATTGATGGAAGATGTGTAAATTATGTATTTAATATATGTTATTCCTATTTTCCGAAAGCACTGTAAGTTTGAATTAAATAATAAACTGGTTATTCTCACCAAGTCTACGTTCATATAAGCAGTTTTAAAATGGGTCAAATTCATTACAAATTCAATGAATGAATAATTTTAAACAACTATTGTCAATTATGATTAAATGTTTAATGTAAAGGGAGAGAGAGAGGATAATAGTTGACATTGAATTAAGGTTACCTATTATAAAAGTCAATCAATAAAATCTTTTAGATTCATAATACCATGGTGTTTTGTTCAGATAGTGTTTTTTAGTTTTTTGAAAATCATAATTAAACAAAATCTCAATGTGATGTAGGTGAAAACTGAATCGGTGAATGAAATCAAACAGATAAGACTCGATTTCTAATGCTTATCTATGAATTCCACGTCGTGCATTATTTGCCGACTCTGGGACTGGTTGGAAAAAGTGGAGAGGTGGTCAGTGTATGACATGGCGTCGTGGTATGAAAGAAAGCTGCAAAGGAATAGCTTCTGTTGGTCCTTCATGACTCCCTGGATGGCTTCCGAGAGGCAGTGCAACACAGTGGCTAGAGACGTTATCAGATATGGCTCAGAGTAGAAGGCAGTGGTGATCCTGCTGTAACCTTCTTTTACTTTCTTCATAAAGAGTGATTATAACTTTCTTAACTGAAAGAGTTCTTCTGGTTGTACATTTCAGTTCCCCCATCATTACTCTTCTCCTTTTTTTCATCCTTCTTTTCTTTTATATATACGCATCTTCCTCCTTTTTCTTCCCGTTCTCATTGTTTTGTGTGGCGCATATGTATCTGGTGCCTCTTTGTACCAATATTTATGTGTTTAAATAAATAAAGTCAGTATGTGTTGCATATCACTGTAATTTTTACTAAAGATTCCATTGCAAACCTTAACTCTTATTATATTTGAAATTTTTCATACCATATGTCTGATTGCACTACACTGGAATGTTTATGATAGACAGTTGTGGAAAATTCCAACAGCTTTAAATGAAATGTTTAGTGAATATCACACTTTAAAGCGAAATATTCATCTCTTTAATGAATGGTAAAATGATTGAAAATGCTGAGTATGATATACTTGGTGAAAAACCAAAACACGAACTGTAAATCATGATAATGAGTAAAAGCTGATTGTTCATACTGATAAAGTCATAGTATGAACTGTGAAACAATCCAACAAAATTTATACTATAAACAAGCTCCAAGATTAACTTAAAGTCTTCTGGCTGGTGACTCAGACAAGTTCAAAGTTTGAAATTTTCCAAAATATTTATTAAAATTATGGTTTAAATACTTATATCATTTAAAAACTCGGACTAGTTGTATTGTTTGTTTGAATCTTCCCATTGACGTTTAGGACTGCGGTTGGTCAGTCTCTTATTGACATATGTGCATCTTGTACGGATTGCCTTGATATTGCCTTAAGTCACAAGCATTATAAACAAAAATGGATGGTGGCTAACAGTGGAATCCAGGACGTGCGTTTCGCCCCATATGGAACTCGTCAGCTGGATGTATCTGCATCACAGAGTTGATGTTCATTCCGGTACTCGCGCTATCCACTTAGCTACTGAGTCCTAATAGTCAATAGCTTATGCAATGGGGTGAAGTTTAAATTTATTTTGTATTGGTTGTTTGAATCTTCCCATTGATGTTTAGGACTGCAATTGATAAGTCTCTTACGAAACGCGCGTCCTGGATTCCACTGCTAGCCACCATCCATCTTTGCTTATGATGTTTGGATTGGTTATGTATAAACCCAAGATTTTTGTTAAGTTCCTTGATGATATCGGCATACTTTGCTTAACTGTACATTAGCTAGTATTATGCTTTCCGTGACAACTGAAATAAGTAAATTTTGTTTGAATAATATTAAATAACTTATTTAAACTGATCAGGTGTGGGACAAAGAACATTATATTACAAAATAATACGTAATTCCGTTTAAATACATCATATTGCGAATAAAGTTTACCATAACTTACAGTTTCAAAGTTCAACACTGAATCAACAGCTTTAGTATTTTTTTGATTGTCTAAATTATTCATTTCACGTCGAAATTTTGCTCTCCATTCAGTAATTAGCACTGTGGAAACTATATTATGATTATGAACCAAAAATAAAAAACTAATATCAGTCAAATAGATTACAAACATCCAAGTTTAATATAACATCATGCAACTAATGTGTGATTACGGGAATTTTAATTGGAATGAAGTAAAATTTGGGAATGTTCAGTCAGTTATATGCAACATAAAAAATAGCACATCTGTATCAGCCTTAGATGAATATCAAAGTGGTATTGTATCAGTTGTAGAGAGAAGGATTAAGGGATGAGAAGAGTAAAATACTTTTATTTTTGCTTCAAAAAAGATTGGTATTATATAGATCTTAGAGCCACCTGAAGTTACTCTGAAAATAGCGTATGCTCTCTCTAATACATATGCGTGTGTTAAAGTCATTAGAACCCTATATTACCTTAAAAATTACTAAATTCTTTTCATTTATGACAGTGACGCTTGTTCCATCTTTTTTTCCATTTTTCTGACATTCCCTAGAAGACGTCTGAAGTCAGCATTAGTCGGTGTCACATCGTTTCTTAACCCCAAATATTCTGCACCGACGATTTTCTCGATCATATTTAAGGGTTCACTATCAAAAGTGAGTGTATGAGTCAGGTCTTTTAAAATCTCCGCAAAAGTAATCTATAACGTAATGATAGAATTTTCTCTACCACCATTTGTACACTGGGAAT
Source organism: Schistosoma mansoni (assembly GCF_000237925.1). Classification (NCBI taxonomy): domain Eukaryota; kingdom Metazoa; phylum Platyhelminthes; class Trematoda; order Strigeidida; family Schistosomatidae; genus Schistosoma; species Schistosoma mansoni. The sequence continues at coordinate 21,433,574 of NC_031497.1, forward strand.
AAGTTAACACTACTAATGCAGCTCGATAAGTTATTTGGAAATGAATCGTTTGAATTTTATTGAAGTGCAAGTTTTCTTTGAGATTTAATCATAATTGTTAAATGAATATACAAGTACAGAAGTCTCTCTCTCTATCTATCTATCTATATTATGTGTTGATTTGTGTTATATTGATTGAGTGCCCTATTATTATATGAAGTGATAAGACCGCCCAATTAGAGAGCAGCGAATTTATTGATCGCCCAATGATACACAAAATACCGTATGAGCAGTCTTGAGTACTTATCGACCCTGCTATCTACCTAGCCCAGCCAGTTAAGTCCAGAACACCAATAACAGCCTCGACAATATATGAATCATTATTCTCAAACAAACTCGGATAAATGAAAATAAATAACTTACCAAGGTAAATAAGCATAGTTACAAAAACTAACAATCCATACCAAATATTGAAAGCTGTGACAAAATATACTACGCCAATGATTATATCCAATACAGTTGGTAAGATATTAAATACAAGATATGATAGAATATTTGAAATGCTAGCTGTTCCACGATCCATTACTCTTAACACTTCACCAGTTTTTCTGGATAAATGCCATTTTAAAGAAAGTCTAAACAAAGTGAGAAAAAAAGTTATATAACGTTCAATTGATTCATGCTTTCAACTATGAAAATACTGAAATCTCCACAAAAACCCCTTCTGATTATATGACATTTTTGTTTGACTGAAAGATTATTAGCCAATAAATAATGTATATAAAAATAATTCTGGATAGTTTTTTTATTGAAGGCTAGATTACCCACTCTGGCCTAGGACAGAGTGGGTTGGAGAATACTGGTCGGCGGCCTATGCTCCATTGGGAGTAACAGGCGTAAGTAAGTAAGATTACCATTTAAATATAGCACAAGATAGGTATTAAAATTTTTTCCCTTTTATAGAGTTCAGTATACATTCAGAACAACTATTATAGTAAAATGAAGTGAATTCACTTATTTCAGAAATTTTTATTTTTAACCGCTCACAATTTAGAATTATTAGTATTTGATTATAGACACATCTTGTTTATAGTTCCAGATAACATGGAGTTGGATCAGTAAACAATTAATAAATATGGCAAAGTTGTAAGAATTCTTTGTACAGTTGATTAATTGTAGGCTAGAACAGTAAACTAAGAAATGAAAGTAAAATAATGTCTCTGTACGATTGTTTCTATCACTTTACATTGTATGGGTTAAAGGATATTTATACTGGAGTTATGAACGGATCAACGTTAGACCACCACTGAAAACCTGGAAAAACTAGATGGCCATTTTGTCCTAACACAGGACTCTTCAATAGTGCGCATCGACGATCCGGACGCGGGAATCGAACCCAGGATCTTCGATGTCGAGAGTGAACGCTTAACCATGCTAACAATAATCGAGAATATTCTACAGAAATCGAAATAACAAAGCTAAAATATTTTCAACAGTACAATCATCTGTCATTCATTTGCTAGTGAACATAATGTGATCAGTAATCGAAAGATTGTTTATTTGTTGCACTTTGCTAAAGCTATCGTCATTAAAGTTTTCAACCAGTTTTATTCATGAACAAAATGATGCTACGGTCATTTTTTCAAATACCCTAGTTATAACTTCTGTTATTTGTCTGCTTCTTATCTGCGATATGCATGTTTTATTCAATTAATCGGTCGTTTTCGTAGTTGGTATTGGTTATGAAATTATTATTCTATTTCTAGAAGTTTATATCGATGAACGTCTAAGTTATCTTTTCCAAATATGATATATAGATTTTGTAATTGATAGTCGACTATAAAAAGCTGAATAGAAATCCACGAAATAAATATATTCGTTAAATTAGTTCAGATTTACTGTTCATATTTTATGAAAATATTACAACTGATGAGAACATTCATTTAGCAGTTCTAAAGATGTGTACGTTTGGGATGAATAAGCAATTTCGATTGAAATGAGTGGTAAAGATTTCAATGATTGTGATAATTAGACCGAATTTAGGCTTTCTTTGATGACACATAGAAAATTTTACCATTAACATAAACGGTTTCTCTGAAAACCATACATTCTATAAATAAAATCAAACAACTGAAAAACTCATAAACAAGAGTAGTATCAAGAATTTGAAGATAAAGAAGTTACAGTCAATAGGAATTCAATAATAAATCTGATTTAAAGGTAATTCGGCAAGTTCGTCAACGAATAACAGAACACCATCCGTTGTGGTTGACCAAAGGACAGGTAAAGGGGATTAAGAGTTCTATTCTCGCTCACTTGGTGGACACAGGTCATCAGGTTGAACTGAATAAAGCTTTTAAAGTTATCTACCATATTGCATCAAATTTGCCACATGGTTTACGAGCTCGTCTATTGCACATAGCTGAAGCCATCGCAATTCATATTCACAAACCGAACCTTTGTATCCAAAAGAAGTTTGTACAATCACTCTCGCTACCTTGGCCATCGGTATAGCGGAGTTTGTAGCAGAATTTCGGTAAACAATTATCTTATTCCTTCCATTTTTTTTATTTTCGTATTTTACTTATTCTCTTCATCCGTCTCTTGATTCTTACATAACTACTATATTACAGACCATTCATCAAAATATTTTGTTAGTTTTTTCTTCTCTTTTTTATATATTATGCAACGTAGCAACAGCTTGATTTTCGAATAATAACTTTGATTAGTATTAATCCTTCTCTTCCAATTAATGTTAGTTTATAATCGATGTCATTATATAATTATTACGTAACGTATCTACTCCATGAGTGTCATTTAATTATTGTAAATCATATGTATATTAGTGTAGAGCCATGATGAAAAACTAATTGAAAAGAAATTTCTTCGCTCGATTCGTTCCTTTTTTATTTATCAAATGTCAAAATGGGAATTTTCACTTTATTAAAGGTAATTAACTCATTTAATATGTACAAACTGATGTACTCAACTTAAAGCTACACTGTTTGATGTAAGGAAGAGAGATGAAGTCCAGTTGATCAAATCAGAGTGAGCCAGGGTTCGAAATTGAAACCTGTTGGTTGGAGGTTGAGTGATTTAACCAATAAAGCAATAAAATATAAGTTATTTGATTTCTTCTGATGAATCACTATTTATGATGATGAAGTGAGGTAGGATTACTTAATAGATTGTTTAAAAAGACACAAATGAGTACAACACCTTTGTAATATCGAATTAATTGACCAGTGTGAATGAGTGCAATGGAAAAACCTAACCAGAGGTAAAATATCATTTTATTGATAAGTCTATTTATGATATGGGGATTTTCACAGAACTAATCAAATTCAGGAAAAAGCTAATAATAGACCTAAGATTTGAAATCTTAACAGTTGAATTATTGTGTTCTTCGTAGAAAAATCATTCTTTACACATTCATCTTTGGCGTATGTAAAAAGCGATTTCTTTAAAGAATCCAAGAAATATCAAGACTGTAAAAAAACATAAATTTAGTAGACTAACCTATAGATACAGGAAAATATACTTTATATTACAGGTTACACAATTTTTCATGCCTTTTATTTTGAAAACAATGTGTGTTGAATTAGTGAATATGGCAGACAGTGAGAAAGATGAGCAATTAAATTGATTCACAGCATTTTACTACGGAGCAACTATATATTATTACAATTAGTCTTGACTGAGTTAAATAGCACTAATTTAATATCGTTTTGCAACCACACCTTGTTTTTGCATTTCAATATTCATCTTGGCTGTCAACGATGTAATTTTAAAGAACATAAGACATGTAAAATCTTTCCAGAAATAGGCAATAGGATTTTTGCACACTTACAGCTGATGTGTCGAATAGTTAAGTGAATGAGTAACACAAATACTCACTGTTCAGTGACTGGGTCATGGGTCACCCATGGAAAATTTATACCTGTTTAATGTACTGTGACCATAAGAAAAGACCTAAAGGTGTGTAGATTTTATAAGTAGAGTTAAATGTAGTAAATGAGTCAACATCTTTGCCGGATTCGATTACAGAAACTGGGCAAGTATCATTTTTTGTCTACAGAACATAAGTGGTAATTCAGGCTACAGGTAATATTTTCCACTAACAAAATACATAACTTACCCATTCCCTCATGTGAGAAGCCTGTCAAACATCTCAGTATATATGATTTACATCCGAAGGTATTTAAACAGATAAGCGCATCAGTTTACCGTGATGAGTTTGAGTCCTTGAAGTAGATGTTAATCCCGATTGGTAGGTATAAACCAACCAACTGTTGGTTAGGCTAAACATTCGCCACTTAAAACTCGTTTTGGTCATTCTTTGTTTAACTACCAGTTGCAAAAGTGCACCTTTTGATAATACGACTAACTACTACACTGACCCATTTTTGTCGAGTTTCTACTACTTTTCGATATGAAAGTGATTATTATTCCCTTTTCCCAAGCGGCTGCACTATTTATATTTTCGGATTAATTTATGTTTTAGAAACATCAAAAGTTGGCTATATTGGTACAGTTTACTTGTTTTGACCATAGTCTTACCAAGATTCAGTGCACGATAGTGTAGAGATTTATTTAGGAAACTCATCCGTATGCCCATTAAGTCCTACAGCAACTAATAGTAAGCAACGAGATTAAATTCCATCATATTCCAAAAATTTTACATGATCCTAAATTCGAATAGATAAGTAATGTGAATAATACAATTGTAAGAGAACATGATGAAAAGAGTGTATATAAGATAATTTAAACATATTTTCTGAAGACACAAAAATGATCTACTGAAAAAGAGTTGTTAATAGATATACACAACTTTTAGAAGTCCAAAAATATTGCAATACTGCAAATGCTATTGATTAAAGTATTCTTCGGCCAAACCTATTTTGTGTTGACTGTTAGCAAAGGAAATAGCTCATGTTAACTGATAAGCCTAAATATGATTTGATCACAAAGAAAGTTGTTAAGAAATATGGGCCAAAATATTTGAATTAACAGGAGTGAACATAGACTAACTTAAATCACGCTAGGGTGCGCTATGTCAAGAAGGGTCAGGATTTTAGAGAGGACCTATTTTAATGACTTCCTAAGAATTGGAAAGGAAACTCATAGCACTTATTTGCAGATTTTAGTTATACAAGTTAGTTAGATTGTTAAACACACTCGAGTGCATAGTTATATGAGTATGTTGTAGAAAGGTATGAAGTTTTTTTTTATAAACATAGTTAAATTATTCTGGCTTTAAGAAACTAATCGATCATAGACAAGTACTAATAGCTGAAAGGAGTAGCCATCAATTATAAAATGGTATGAAAACAAAGATTTGTAAATATACATATATTTGGATTAAATTACCTTTGGATATGTTTGAAGAGCATTACACTTAATTCTCTTGTTGAAAACTGATCAACTGCTATCCATAATTGAGAACGCAAAGCAGATATAAGACCAGCACCCAAACCACCCAGGCCTTGAAGTAATCGTAATAAAGCAAATAAAAGAACATAATCCCAACGATAAACCAATCCACTATAACTGGATACAGCACTGAATATCGTATACGGAGATGGTTTCATGATGAGACTATGCTTAAAAGATAATGTTCCAGTGGAATTATCAACTTCGGACAAACTGTTTACTATAGTGTAAAGACAAATAAATAAATGGATTTTGTAAAAGGTAAAATGAAAAATAAGTTTGGAGATGAGAAAATAGATTGTGATGAATTTAACCCCGAAAAGAAAAGAGAAAGCAAAAACCAAGCAGACCAATGTTCGTTCATTTCAGGGTTACGTAAAAGTTTGATTCTCATGATATCACTGTGCTTAATCTTACAGTTTAGGAGTTTAATTACTGTGCTTAATCTTACAGTTTAGGAGTTTAATTTCAACGCATATGATTAGCATCTACAGTTCATATATATATATATATACCATAAGCCCCAGAAAATACTGATTATTAAAGGGCTTGTTTTAGCAACTCACCTATATCTTTGTACAAAATTGGTGAATATAAATTGACGACTCGCCCAGCAATTAATAATACAAAACAAGAAAATACTCTAAGCTGTATGGTCTTCTGACTTCTTGGCCAGATAAACGGTGATACGATTTTGAATCTACGGATGCGTTGAACCCAAACATTTCCAGTACTCAACGAGTTTTGACCATTTGAATGAAGAAACTCATAGACTGCAAAGTAGCTTGGAAGGCCTGGAGCCCATATACCCAATATGAAGACGAATGATACGCAAAAAGCGTACAACATCCAGAAGGTGAACTCGACCACATTAGCGTAACTAAAGACAGAAAAAGGTTTGAACATAAACATACTGAAGTTTGAAGTAGTAAAAGCATCCAAAAATAGAGGTTTACAAATCACTAGCCACTAAACAGATAAAAAAATCTGCCAACGAAACACCGTTAGATGATATTTAAATACAAGTTTTTAAGATGTTCAAATCACTCAATTATTCTCCTTCACATTGATACTAATCATTTACGAACGACCAAAGTTAAAAATAGTTCAGCTTTGATGAACATTTAGTCGCAATCTAATACTGAGATAGTATGTCTTATTACATTACCATATAGGACTTTATTGCAATAAAAAAGGCAAGACATTGTCTGTACATGCACCGCGTGGAACGATCTGTAGAATAAAGTTTGAGACTTGTTTTGTAAACCATTGATATACTCTATTTTGAAAGCTCATCACTTCCTAAACTTAATTATTACAAAAGTTGATAATTTCAAATGTATTTCAAAAATAGTGGCACATAAAGATTTTCATATACCAGTGTAAATAGTTAAGGAAAAATGATTTCTCGAAAATTGGTTTGATATGGCAAAAAGACTGAAAAATAACACCTGTTAATTAACATGCCCTTGAACGTTAAATTAGCCGTCTTTGGTTTTACTGATCCTCCGCCTACATGGTTGCCATGGTGAAATCTTAGGGAATAAGTGTTTTAGGCGATGCAACTCTGAAGAGATCGGTGAAAATTGACATAGTTGCCACAGTTTATCCATAAACAATTCTGATACTTGTCAAAGAAAGGTCACCAAAATATGATCAAACCACTAAATCAACCGTGTTAACTCGGTCTGTTGCTTTTATTAGAGATAATATAATAATAATGTTTAATAATATAATATACTTCTAAAAGTATCACGATAAGTCAACAGAACTGAAAACTCAACTAGAGAATTTCATTTATTTAAAATTTGGGCGATACTGTAAATTATGGACAAGCCAATCAGATTTAAGATAACAGATCTCAGATTTTAACTCGAAATTCATTCACGCATTTGTCAAAATAGTGTTTTGGCATCTTGGTTGATGTAAGTTCAAGATGAAAACCATGAATCTAATTCCTAACCCTAACCATCAGTTGCAAATCATAATTTTTATCCTTCAAACTGCTTTATAACCCTTACTTAGCACTAGTAAGTTAGTGGGAGTTCTCAAGGTCACCAAGGCGTCGCTCAAAGGTCGTCCATAAGTTAGTCTCGTCGAAATTTAAGTTAAGCAGTTGGAGTGATTGTTTAGTTATCCTTGTTACTAGCATCTTTAAAATGCTGTGAATGAACCACAAAAGAGCGAGAACATTGGTGCAATAGTCATAATATTTTGACTGGATGGAAGTAGTAACTACGGTGAATACACGGAAAATGGAGATTGCTCTAGGGTGCACTAAACAACGCCTGACATAGTTTATCAGCTTACACACTATTATTCCACCCAAAACGTATGGCAAACAATACCACAGACTAGTGAAATGCCAAAAAGCAAGCACAAGTGATAAAACTAACCTTGACAGGTTCCACCACCAGTCGCTGCTGGAAATAGATACCAAAGGTAGGAAGGCTAGAAGGAATGATAGTGTCCAGAAGCATAACAGAAGAAGACCATGACTCCTCCCTTCAAAGTTTAAAAGGACGTAGGAGCACTCAGTGCGTAAAATAAATGCAGAGAGTGGCCAAACGATAAACATAACTATAATAGAATATGTCATATATCCATATACATGCTCCAGGTCATTCATGAACGCAAAAACCATAGTTTGAGAGAGTGAGAGAAATGGGATGATTAATGACAATAATATGTGAAGGTATAAAAACTTAGACCTGGATCTCAAACTATTATTTATAGGTTGACCATGTTTTCGGTAGATGTACACCTGAGCGAGTCCAGGAACCAGAAATAAAATGCAAAGAATGCTGGAAGATAAAGTGTGGACAAAACATCTGCTAAGACCGTTATTATTCCAGGGATGACTTAAGGATTCGTTAGGATGACAAAAGGAGATCATAACCTTGAAGACTGATACCTAATTTGAAAAGAAGGATAGACTTGATTTCATCTCTGGTACAGATAAACAATGTGGACGTCAAAGTATGTTTTAGATACATTGGCTTGGGAATTTTGATTCAATTTTTGATGTCATCAAAATTGATCAGATTTTCTATAAATGAGGTAAATCTGTCTATTTGAAGCTAAGGTTGAATCATAGCATTTTTTATGAGCCTATGTGAATGTATTCTAACTTTTTGATGTATGTGTAAATAATTATGGCAGTTTATCACGAAACATCCATTTCTCATCTGCCTAGCAGTTTTATACTCATCATAAATGATTATGACCATCTTTACATGTACTTTATTTTCTGTAACCGTGTCTATTATATATTCGAGTCCGTCTCCTGTGTTCTCATTCCGTGTATGCTTGTTCATCGCTTTATTCCACAATTTTATATATTGATTTTTCATCTGAATTCATCGGAAGTATCATTATCTGAGTTGATACGTAGTTTACCTTAAGAGTCATCCATTCAGTTTACACTCATGACTCGCCTTCTGATAAGAACGTATGAAATATATGTATATTATAGACATTTCCCATTTAATCTCTGATATTATACTATAAAAATGTTTTAAATCGCGGGTTTATGTAAGCATTTGAAAACGGAATGTTATTTTTAACTGTCTTCGTCAACTGGGTTCAACTAAGGGTATAATATACTGAATATGCCACAGGCATACGGAGTTTGGAAACGCCTTTACATGTATGTGATAAATAGGAGTATTTGAATTATAGTACAAACTAGGAATCCCGAAAATAACGCAATTTAACCAAGACGTACTAGATGAACACGAATAAATGTATTGTATTTGGAATTCGAAATAAAGCCGTCATCAAGTGGAAAGGAATCGTTAGTTCATACAAATACCACTTTGTAACGCTTTCACAATCGAAGTGCACCAACCCGGTCAGATAGGATGTCATGGATGAAGGGGTTCGAAGATATATTTGGAAGTCTATCGATATCTCAAGAAGCTTTTATTCAAAGCTGGCTAATTGTTGCAAGGGATGGGGATGCGATGACCGTATATGATCATTACTGGTGTAGATCACTAACTTAGATGATCTATGTCGAATGTTTGGAGGCCTACTCGAGTTAGACGGGAACGGTGTGACGAACCAGCTAACTTCTTAGCCACACATTGGGATCAGCATCTAACGTGGATTACCCCTTAGACGTATTAAAATACTATCTCTGCTTTGAAGACCGTATAACACAAAGGACATTGTTATGGAAATGTATGAGTAGGAATGAGTACAGCGAAAATAGCAAGATGACCACCGCATGCGCCAGTCCGTTGCATAAGTTTAACTGATGCGCGTTGGCTGTCCCTGACCTTGATGGGGATCGATGATCTGTTCGATATTCAGTGACTCAACTTTTGGATGATTTGGCTAGAGCCCAGTGACATTTCACTATCTCTACACTGGGAAACATTGACAAAAGTAACTTGGTCTATTCGTTGACCATGAAATGTGATTTGTTTCAAGTGAAAATTTTTGCCAGAATGAAAGATACCATGTATGAATATCTTTTGTCACTCCAGAATGATTTGACACTAATGATCATGTTTTCTCATTAAAGCGTCGGCACGCTCTCTATCTCCCTCGAGGTTATTAATAGTGGGGACAAGATCGGTGTTTGACAAAATTCGAAGACATATCGGACACTTGGGATTTAACTTTACTACTTCCTGAATCTTTATTCATGAATTGATTCCACGGCCAGAAAATCCAGTAGCTCAGACTGATATTAAAGGGGTGGATGAATTATAGCCTATAATATCTAAGTTGTCTAGACGTCGGGAGAGGTGTGTTGCTCTGTGTTTCAAAATATGATGCAGTAGGAATACTTAGCCGAGGGAACTTGGCTATTGATGCGGGCAATAGTGATAAATTGGACAGCATCAATGTCTACGGCCTGATGAACTTTTTATTTTAGGGACTCAGTCATAAGTGGATCATGGAGATAAGTTCAGTTTGTTAACAGTTTCCTCCATGAACTAACACTAGTTTCAGAAAAATTGAAAATTAGAAAAGACATGGCAAACGCATCGTGTTAGTTTCTTTCATTACAGGGGTCCTTATCAACGACTTTTTAAAGGATTAATTTCTGTACTTCAGATCTTGAGGTTAGAGCCCGGTCAAACAATCACTAGTTACTTATGTCGAAAACTAGTAATGAAATCTAAACTTTAGATAGAATTGTATTTAAAGGGAAATTCTGTTTCTTACTCAAAGAAAGGTGTGAAAGAACTTAAATGGAGAATTTTTATGCTATGAATTTCAGTTGAAAAAATTAGTAAAACTTTCACCAGTTACTTTGTTTTTATTCAATATAAGTATACTACTGATTTTTGCTAGTTAGTAGATAGATTGTTTACGAAGCATTTATTAGACACATTAAAGTCCATGCTCTCCCCTATTGAAAAAGATCGATCGCATCAGAGGGAACAAGGAAGTCTAAAACACTTAGTCACTATATATATATATATGCCAGAAATGCAAATCACTTCTCTTATTCATATTATTATTCGATGATGTCAAAATAAAGTTTATATATTCTGTTTTTTAGTTATGTTAACCGTCAAATCTCTATATATTTACATGGATGGATACAATCAATACTAAACAACCCATAACTGCATTATGTCAACTCAATTATTAACATCAAAATATTCACTCATAGGAATTTAATGACTCACTTATCACTAATAAAAGTTGTTAAAAAAAGTATTGACAAAAAAAGATCATGAGTCAATTGAAGCTAGACCACCAAGGAAAGCCCTGGAAGCACTGGACGACCGTTTCGTCCTATTGTGGGACTCCTTAGCAGTGCGTATCCACGATCTCGTCTCACGAGATTCGAACCCAGGACCTGTCGTCAAACTCATGATGTCAACTATAATATCCACAAAACTCCTTCTGAAAAACTAAAAGAGTAAAAGTTGTCTAGGTAAACTTTGTAACTAAAAAAAATACAAAAATAAAGAAAGACAAAAATCTGTTGAATGAACTCAACTCTTTTATATATATGTAAAATTAAAAAAAATTTATAACCGTAGTTAAAAGTAAGTTACAACTAAAACAGGAAAACAAAATTAATGGCCATATATAGAAATTAAAAAAACAACACACACACAATTGAATTCAATTATATGTAATATTAATGACAATAAATAATGTTTTCCACCTTAATAATAATAATAATAAACATAGTTACTGACTAACCATATATACCTGATTGATTCTGTTTCTCTTTTATGATGCATGTTTGTCTATCTATCTATTTTTCTATCTAGTCAATATTACTAAATTACTGATGAATTTATTAATTCCAAATGAATAATATATATATATAGAGAGCGAGAGAGAGGGAGGGAGGAAGGGAAAGAGGGAGACAGGGGTATGATTTGGAAAAGGGAAAGAAACACTTGAAACATAATGAAAATCAATCATTTTTTTCTAATTGATTTCTTTTTTACAACACATGTAATATAATCAAGATATAGAGAAAATACAAAAAAAAAACAAGAAGAAGAAATTATGAAAATAATCATAAATAATTGTATATTTCTTTTGGGGATCAATATTATTTTGGTGGAAAGATGAATAAGAAGAAGTGCATCTAAAACAAAAAAAATAGTATCTTTTTTCAGTCTATAAAAAAAACAGGTATCGAATGGTGTTGTTTACTTTATTAAGTGTAAGTACAAAAATGTGTATAGTAAGCAAAGATGGATAGTGGCTAGTAGTGGAATCCAGTTTGACGCGCGTTTCGTCCTATTTGGGACTCGTTAGTTGGATGTACCTGCATCTCAGAGTTGATGTTCACTCTGGGACTCGAACCCAGTACCTTTCGCTTCAAACGCCATCGCGTTATCCACTAGGCCACTGAGTCCTGATGTGTATAGTTTTTGAATCTCAATTTCAATTATAGATTTTGAAGGAAAGTCCTAAGAAATGAATTATGGTGGATGTGCCGCTCAGTTTTGTAGATTAGTTGAAGTTAGACATTAATACCATTGGATGCCAGTCAGCTCAGTGGTCTATCGTTTAAGCGCTCGCGTGCGAGACTGGTAGGTCCTGTGTTGGAATCTAGCGAAGTGAGATTGTGAATGAACACTGCTAAGAAGTTCCACAATAGGACAAAACGGTCATCCAGTGCTTGCAGGTTTTCCATGGTGGTCTACCTTCAATTAACTCATTATCTCAACTATTAAAACATATTATTGTTTAAAACCTAATTTGAACTTCACATAAACTTGTTCCTTTTTGGAACTGAGGTAAACAAATTTGGGTTCACATCAAATTGAATGATAGAACGTCTTATAATAAAAGATGAATTTTCAAGTTGTATTGTTTATGTTGAAATAGGTACCAGTTTAAAAGCTTTATATTATTAACAATGTTTCCGGTTCTAAGATTATTCATTTGCATATTTCCTTTGTCATTTTCATAATACATTTTTGGAGTACTTTTATTAGATATGATTTTGATAATATAACTCAGTAATTAATTATTAACAAGAGCTGATGTCAGTAGCCATTGGGAGTAACAGGCGTAAGCAAGTAAGATGTCAGTAAAGAACTGTTGAAAACCAATGAAAACAGGACAGTTATTTTGTACTTTTTGTAACCCTTAATATACAATGCTAAATAGTTATAAATCAAATTAAAGACGTTTTTGACTATTACCTAATTTACATTAATTCTCACTAGACAATATTAATCTTGATATTGGTTGTTATCATCAAAAAAAAGATTCAATCAATCAACTAAATATCAATGGCGATTTAATTTTTTCGACAAAATTCTTGGCAGTTCTCTTCACAAATAGATTCCCATGGTAACAGAAATAGTATTCATATTTCAAAAAAAAACTGATTAAAATTAAAAAGTCTATTTTACCATAATGATTATCTTTGTATATTGGTTTAGAAAATAAGCCACTGTTATATAAAGTAGAAATAATTATTTTTATTATTAACAATGTTATAGATAATTCACTTAGGATTGTTTGTTTGAATCTTCTCATTGATGCTAAGGACTGCAACTGGTCAGTCTCTTATTGGTATATGTGCATACTATGCGTATTGCATCGATATTGCCTTAATTCACAAGCATTATAGGCAAAGATGGATAGTTACTAGAAGTGGAATCCAGTTTGATGAGTGTTTCGTCCTATTTGGGACTCGTCAGCTGGATATACCTGCATCTCAGAGTTGATGTTCACTTTGTGACTTGAACCCAGTACCTTTCGCTTCAAACGCCATCGCGTTATTCACTCAGCTACTGAGTTCTGATAGCCACTTGATAGATGTATATTATAAATGTGAATCAATAATAATTGTATTTATATGAAATTAGATATTTCAACCCCTAAGTGTGAAATCCAAAATAAGATTTGGCTGAAGAATAACTGTCTGCGTAGTTTAGATACGCGATATTCCCAATTGAAATCAAAACAAAAGGATGGGGAAAATAACGGTTCAAAATTTCATCATAAATACAAATGTACATCATTACCTAAACAAATATTACCACTCAGTTACTAAATCAATAGCTGTTCCCTCAATAATCAATCTAAATCACAATAAATAGACAAATTGGTAAGGAATGTAGAAAAATTGCCGAGATAGGTGTTTTGCTATCCTTTCTCGATAGATCAAGTAGAAATCCGTCCAAAAGATAATAGTTTACTGCTTTATAACACAAAGTGTTTCCAATTCTGGAAAAGTGCTTCAATTCACAATCAAAATGCATAATTCCAGTCAACTAGAGCGACACAATCACAGGGGGAACAATTAATATAGCTGCCACCAAGATTATGTATCAACTAAAACAACATAAATACAGTTCAGGAAGAAACATAGAAACACAGTGAAGGCGAAAAAAAACTGAGAAAACTATAACAAAAAATGGCATCAAATGGCATCAAAAAGACTGAAAAAATATACAACTAATGAAAACCAATAAGAACAAGTTGCAAATGTATGCATGGACGGATTTTCACATACAAAACCTTCAAAATGGATCTTGCACTAAGTTATAATGATGAATTAAGAGGAAGTGTAACTTTATACTTCAAGAGGTTCTTAGTAGAACATTACATGTAACCAATCATAAATTTGAGCATACTTTTTATGTAAAATATATTAAAATACCATAGAAAAATTGATGTAATTCATAAAATAGGACTATCAAACAATGGCAATTTAAACGTTTTTGTTAACACTGAAGAATTATCTGAAATACATCTTAGTAGTTATTAGAATATAATTCAAGATACCAAATCTATTTGCAGACTTTAACAGTTCTGAAGTTGGTGGAGAAAATTTGTAGCTCAGTTGGATGATTTTGATGGAGTTTTGTTCTTTGAGCTAGATGGTTTGGTCGTGGAGCTTTCATCGTCCTTCAGAACGACATCATCAGCACAAACTTCCGGTAGAAGTGAAGTGTTGATGATGTCGTTCAGAAGGACGATGAAAACTCCACGACCAAACTATCCAGCTCAGAGAACAAAACTCCATCAAAAAAAGTTCTGAAGTTATTATGTTCTTTATAAATTCTTTATGATTATGACTATGTTTAAAAATATTTTTCATACTGTTATTCAGAAGCAACGATAATCAATGCTTATATCATTATATTTCTTCTTATTAATGGAATTCTTTGAACGGATAAAATAAAATTATGTATCATGTTACAGATCCTATCAATTGAACATTCATAGTAAGTGATTAACAAAAACATTTAATTAAAAAACTCCGATTTTGAGTTAATCGAAGTAAATGGGCGTTAAAAATTAACAAGGCTTTTAATAGTAGATGTTAAATAAAGTCAAAATCAATGGAATAAATAAAACAATGACCAACGCCTATGATGTTATCATTTATGAACTTTGTATAGAAATGTACTTATACTGTGGTATATGCTACTTATGTCTACATAAGTAGTATATAACACCAATTAGAAATGGAATGCTCTGGTAGAAGAAAGATGGGAAGATCGAATCAAAGAGAACGGGAAGAGAAATATATTGGTATGTCAATGAAGGGACGTTAAAGTTTGATATAATTGATAAAGGATTTACAAATGATTTTATTATTTTTATTTATTTAAACACATAAATATTGGTACAAGGAAGCACCAGATACATATGCACCTCACAAATCTCACTTGATTTGTGTGAGGGCTGTGATACTGCTCAGCTGCTCAAACTGAAGCAGGTGGTTTTCTTAGGGGGCCACACCCGGAGCCTTTGACCTAAAGATCTAATCCACAAGGCAATGGAGCATCGTGAGGAGATGCAGTCCCATGGTAGCCGGTGGCCAACGATTGATTGATACACCATTTGTCCCCTCAGGATACTGGAGCTCATGTGCACCATTGGTTTGGAATCAGGGTTTTCCAACTCCTCTAGGTAGACTTTCCGTGTCCACCAACCCGGTTAATGCGTCAGACATTCGCTTTTCGTCTTCTCAATTTTGTGAACAATACTCCCGCTACGAGAAGGCAATGAGTAGGAACTTCCCTGACAGAGGCTATATACGCGTAGCCACTTGAAAACGTTTTGAGAGGGAGAGTGGACTCTCCCCACTCTCGGCCGTACCAGGGTATTTGAGGGCATTTACAAATAAAGTATTGGGCGTATGGTTTTTACATTTTATCAAAGCAATCTGTAAATATGTACTAAAATACAATTGGTTGTTTCCACTTATCATCTCCTTCACTACATTACATTGGAAAGACAGAAGAAAATAAGTAAAAACAACGTGTGACGTGTGAATATAATTCTATCTGAATTATCTAAATTTATGTATTTAGTTATAAGTATATTTTCCTTTTCTTTATCTTTGATTGTTATTTACCTCTTTTGTGACTTATCGTTAAAAAAAGTCAACAATTTAACTGAACAAAGGTACAATGATGTGAACATTTGAAAGGTGAAGATTAGAAAGTATTTTTGTTTACATGCAAAATTTTTCATGTAGGCGGATTGTTTACTACCTTTTTCTTGAGTTGATGTTTTCTTTCTGGATGGAATAAATTTAAGTATGTATATAATGGCTTAATGATAATAATTTCATCATAAGCTAAGGTGGTATTACTAATAGAAGGAAGCTATGAAAAGGAAATATAGATTTTAAAACTGTTTTTACAGTTAGCATTGAATAGCTTGTCATGAAGAACTTAGATCTAATTGATAAAGTTTTTAATTTATTTTATGACTGTTCGGTACACCCCTCCGGGGGTTACTGCCAGTCCTAAGCCAGGGTAAGGGAGGAGGGTTGGGCATGGGGTTAGCGACTCTATCTTGTAGAAAACTAACTCTCTAAAAGGCACTAACCTGAAAAATTGTACACAAATAAAGAATCATACAATTCTATAGTGCTCTCGTAAGTATACTGGTGATTGACACTGCCTGGATTTCCACATCATGGAAGGCTGCTTCTTATTAACGGATCTGAAAGAGAATTTAGGTTAGCAGTAAATGTTATATCTATATAATAGTTTAACTATACAACCCAAGCCTGTTGAATATTATTTCTCTATAAGTAGTTTTTAATCTAATAGCTTCATACTTTTCGTACTATTTCGTTGGTAATCGACATCCACCGAAGATAAGGTGAGGTATATTTGGTATCAGGTTTGTTTAGAACCCCCTTTCTTTGAAGGAATCAAGATCTCTAAAAATGCTGGTAATCTACAGAAAACTCCTTTATGATGTCTCACCTCAGTACAGTAACGTTGGGATGATCCTGCGAATTTCTCGCAATAGACATGACAAGCTCAACAAACATTAAGAATTTAAATAAAGACAACAAATATTGATGCAGAATAATATGAATTCATTATATTTCGTGGTTTCTCATCAGCTGCTTACAACCAAATTCACAAAGGGAACTAACTGCATGAAACATTAAGAAGCATTTTATCCAATCAGCGTTTGATTAGAAGTTTTGCTAGAAGTATCACGAAAATCAAAAGTCACATGTAGAGATTCTGATTGACTGATTAGTACACTACTACTATGTTTAGTAGTATTCTAGAATTTTCAGGAAAACCCAAGGACTTCTAAAATACTATAAAAACCCTATATTTTCTGTACATGAATGAACCTTTGTAGTAAAGTGCTTCTCGTATATTTTGTGCCTTTTCTCTGGTGTTCAAGTCGCTGTGTAGTTCTAGCTTGGGCGTTATGAGACTAGCTTAGGATCAGAATATGGCGTTCAATCAACAAGACTTATCAAGTAAGCTGTAAAACTTTACCCGTAAAGCATTTATTTTCTGGTTTTGGTCTGACCTCCTAGTCGCAATGGATATAAAGAAACGGATGTTCATCAAAACAAAACTTAATTAGGGGGGTCAAGATAAAGAAATTCGATTACTACGACAAGGTAAAAGCTGCGGTAAATCATTTCATCCTCTTTCACTACCCATTATCATTTCAATTCACACCAAAAAATCATCGTAATTTTGAAAATTCTTTCATTTAGACCAATTTGCAAATTATTCAGTCGAAATCTATAGTATAGTAATCTGTTTTAGAGCAAACGTAAAACGTGAATAACCAGGGATAAATTCTGTATAAAACCATCTGACTTTTAAGTAAACACATGATTATACAAACGAGATACATTTTCCTAGTTATATCTTTAAAATCTTATCATAAACTACTGAATGAAAATTAGGCAACTAACTTATTTCGGTCATAATCATTACATTGATGGTAGATAAGATGTAATTGTATATTTGTAACCTTACAACCCGTTGTCCAGGCAACCAAACATTTAATTAATTCTAAATAAATAAAATAATGGATATGCATAAGCATAATTGTTGCCAACAGAACTGATATAATTTTTATTGTCAAATACGTGCTTAGACAGTAATAAATATTTTTTTATTAACTTTCTACCCCCTGCTCAATTTATTAGAAACTATCAAGTCTAACCTTGGCATTGATACCTATATGGTTAAACGTTTATCAGATTACAATCAAAAGGGGTTTTGTGGAGATTTCAGTATTTTTTTCAAAGTTGAGATCATGAGTCAATTGGAGCTAGACTACCATGGAAAACCTGGAAGCACTGGATGGCCGTTTCGTCTTATTATGGGACTCCTCAGCAGTACGTATCCATGATCCCGCACTCGCGAGATTTGAACCCAAAACCTACCAGTCTCGAGCCAGAGCCCTTAACCGACAGACTACTGCTGCTGATGGTATCGGGCCAACGAACATTGAGTATTTTGTGTAGACAACTGTTTATAAATAACTTGTACAGTTTTGATGACGGTTGTAGTATTCTCCACGTTTCAGCTCCGTACAGTAGGACTGTCTTGACGTTCGTATTGAAGATTCTGACTTTGAAATTAGCCGAGAGTTGTTTTGAGTTCCATATGTTTTTCAATTGTAGAAATGCTGCCCTTGCTTTACCGATCCTCGCCTTTACATCTGCGTCAGATCCTTTTTCATCAGTGATGCCTTCCAGTTACGTGAATGTTTCTACATCTTGCAGAGTTTCGACATCAAGTTTGACTGGGTTGGTGTTCTCCATGTTGTATTTGAGAATCTTGCTTTTTCCTTTGTGTATGTTGAGGCCTATTGCTGTTATCAGTAGTGAACAAATATTTCTTTCACTATGGGGATTTGTGGTGGGTGTAGTATTTTCACAGTTGAAATCATGAGTCGATCTCAACTAGATCACCATTGAAAAATTGGAAGCACGAGACGACCGTTTTCTTCCTAGTATGGGTCTCTTAAGTAATGCACATCCATGATCCTGAAGGTGGAACTGGAACCCAGGACCTTCGTTCTCGGACTCGAACGCCTAACCTCTAGTCCATTGGGTCAGCATCTAACGGTGTTAACGTCTGACTTGTATTGTGAAAATACTACAATTTCGACAAATACCCGTACTGATAAAAATCATGTGCTCAGCAGTGACTAGCTTCAAGATGTAACCCCTGGAGTTCTAGTGAGAAGCCGTAACCAGTGGAGTCGAATCTGAGTCGAGTGTGAGACAGTTACCTACCTCAGACAACTGATGAATGGTTACTCAAAAATATTGATCGATCGAAGTTAGATATTAGCATTGAGCGTTCGCGCACGAAGACATAGGTTCTGAGTTCGAGCCCAACCCTCAGAATCGTGAATGTGCATTGCTTAGGAGTCCCATACTAGGGCAAAACGGTCGCCTGTGCTTCCACGTTTTCAATGGTGGTCTAGGTGACTCATGGTTTCAACTGAGAAAGTATTTCTTAGCCTGAATCAATTCAGAAGTGTATACCATCAATGATTTAGAGGATCAGAGCAACTTAGACCAAATAAATATTTCAACCGTATCGATAACATATTATCTGGTTTGACACATTTCTATTATGATTGGTACTATAAATTATATTTATTTCATCAACTTTGCATACGTTCATCCGAAAACACAAAAACGGTTGAGGCATGTGGTATAAATCCATTTTATTTTGTTGATTCTAATGTTAAGTGTTTTTAATTTTAATTAATCGATTAAGTGTTAGTATGTCTTTTTAACTTATCGTTGTTGACGTTCAGGATTTTGACTGATCAGTCTCATGTGGCATATAAATATCCTACGCTGATTCCCATTATCAAACTTTTTGTAACAAGTTTTATCATATTTGGTTTGTGGTTAATAGCGGAAGCCAGGATGTACATTAGGCACAGATTGAAATTCTCATTCCTAGTGTTGATGGACGCCCAGATTTGAACTTATTAATAGCCGGATGGAGCTACAACCAAATGGCGTGTTTCAAACAAGATTTATAGTGCATCCTGGATTAGTAATGAAACCCACAACATGTTTTTTGTCCTTGTCGGTACAACAGAACATAGTTGCATACATTAAACCAATACATTTTATTCATTCAACCTATTCTATAATTAATTGTGAATAGAAAAAAAACTAAGAGTAGAACAAATAAAAACTTGGTAATCTTATTAAATTATTAAATTACAGTGGTGTTTTTCATTACGATAGTAACAATTCAATTTGCTATTAAGATTGCATTTCGATAGCGGTTCAATTGCTTTTTACGGCGTAAATGAATATTGTTACTGTTTATTGTTTTTTCTCATTATTTAAGTAGAGGGTTTTTGGGGATTTTCGAAGTTTTCATAGTTTACAGCATTGACTATTCTTAGATTTAAGAAAATCGTTAAAAACAACGAAACAATAGATATCTACTTCCTTCTATTATGGAACTCCTCAAAAGTGAGCATTCATCATCAAAGCATTGACAACCGAACCAACAACATTCAGCAACCGATGATGGTTGCGCTGTATCATGAATCAATTGAAGTTAGACAGGCAAACTATTGAATGACGGTTCAGTAATATAGAGTCGAAACATGAGCACATCAGACTGAAAGTAGTTGGTTCGAATGTCGATGATTTAGTGATGAATGCTCACTTGTGAGGAGTTTCATAGTAGAAGGAAGTAGATATCTATTGTTTTTTTGCTTTTAACCATTTATTCTATCTACGAACAGTCAATGATATGTATTATACAAATACAACTAAAAATCGATACGATGATTCCCAGATGAATTTCGATTCCTTCACTAACCTCCTTTTCATTGAAATCATCATCAGTGTGATATTTTGCCGTTTATATATTTGGATCTGTCATGGAGGTGTGGGGGTGACGCATGTAAGATATGAGAATATTGAGTAGAGTAAGGAAAAATAGAAACTATAGTCCAGAACTCAAAATGAACACAATCGATAATAATTCATAATACATGAATATAAATTCAAGACAGCTGGATGGATGGAGAATGCTGGTGGGCGGCCAATTCTCCTCCACGAGGGGTAACAGGCGTAAGTAAGTCAAGACAGCTTGTAAAGTTGTAACTATTGGTTAGAAAGGTTAATTTTGATATGCCTTACATTGTTCATGTTCACGTACAACAAAATTATTACTGACACTAAAATATCATGTTCAATGAACGCAAAAATCGAAGAGAATTAAACATAAGCGTTATTTCTGATCCAAGTCAAAATGTGTTTAGTATAATGTACAACTGAATAAAACTAATCAAATTAACGTTGAAATGGATCATTCGTTAACTGGTGGACAGAAATGAATAACAAATACATTTGCTCTTATTTATCCTCAGAAATATAATTTTTAATTTATTTCAAATGAAAAATGAACTTTTCCAAGTCTACTCACTTGGTGTTATTTACTTGTACCTTCCCATTGTTATTTAGGGCTGCAATTAATCTGTCTCTTGTTAGTATATGTACATCAATTGCAGTCCTAAATAGCAATGAGAAGATACAAGTAAACAATACCAAGTGAATATAACTTCACCCCAATGCACAAGCAGGCAGCTATCAGGATTCAGTAGCTAAGTGAATAATGCGATGGCTTTTGAAGTGAACGGTACTGGGTTTCAAGTCCCAGAGTGAACATCGACTTTAAGATGCAGGTACATCCAGCTGACGAGTCGTAAATAGGACGAAACGCGCTTCTTGGATTCCACTGCTAGCCACTATCCATCTTTGCTCTTTCAAGTCTTTTTAAATCTATCGAAGTTATAACTAACAGTTTTTTTTGAAACTTTATTTATACATAACATTGTAACTGTTATATCCGAGGGAAGATTAAATTATAGATAACTTCTGAAAACTATTTATGGACTAAAATTATACTTATATTCTTATTGTATAACTATTAAGTAGCTAGATTATGTATATTCATATTCTTATTATTATAAGCTTTATTTCGACCTATAGACTATTACTATACGATTTACTACTCTTAAGTTATGCCTAGTTTATTGATTATCGTCTTCCACAATCACAGCCACTGTTGTCTGGATCTTGTATAAATGTTATTTTCTATTTTATACTGTGATGTGGTCTGATTTGTTTGTATATAAACCAGGTATGTTTGAAATAAATGATTCGTATAGTGGAAGCTGGTGTTTTTGACTCAACTTGTAGGGCTAAGAGGTAAAAGAACCAATATAGATGCTAGGCTGCTCATACCGGTCAATACGCCATTGGTTTTACACAGTGCTAAAATTGTATAAGGCGTATTCGGATTGGCGGATAAGTCATGTGATAATTAGGCGGGATAAAAGTCACAACAGTAACTATAATTTTACTTTTGGTGATATCATTGAAAAAACCTTTTTCTAGGTCATACTTTGTTTTCTTAATTAAACAGACTTGCTTCATTTGATTTCCTAATTAATATTAACGTATGTCTAGTTAGTTTACTACATAACCATTTAGTTCCAGTCAACATTCCAGAACTTCTTTTTACACATGATAATTATTTACAATATTTCATTTTATTCATTTTTTTTTTAGCTTGATCTGGCTTTTTACAACATTATGCCAATACACGTTGACATTATCTTTTAACCAGTTTCGTTTCCATAAATATATTAAACTTTCTAAGTATAGTTGGATAGTGACAAATCTAAGATGTACGTTTCGCCCAGTTTTGGGCTTATTAGCTAGGCGCACATACATCCGAGTGTTGATGATTACATCTCCACTTTAGACACCTAACCAGTTATATACTTAGCTACTGAGTACAGATAGCCACATGATTGTGCAAAGAAGTGAATTTCAATTCATTTGGAAAGGCTGTTTGAATCTTACTATTCCAAATGTCAAGAGTTACAATCGATCAGTCTCTTGTGAGATGTTCATCTTTTGTGGACTGTCTCGATACTAGTATTCAGTCACAAACAATGCTAGCCACTATTCGACTCTGCTTAAAATGCTTACAACTTAATCACAATATCGAAGTAATCAGCTCAGGACCGCATATAGTAAAAGAAACCGACTAATTACAGACCTTAACATCGGCAACAAAAGGTTCAAACAACCCTTACAAATAACCTTTATTAAACGTTACTGGTCATTTTTCTTCACAACGAAGCATTGAAACTTGTAAGCAGCCGGTAGGAGCCTGACGACAGAAAAAAATGAATTCATCTCTTATTACTTAAATGATTGGTCTTATTCTAAACCGAAAGATTATAATTTTCTTTACAGTTTCTCAGTATTCTACTTACTAGGTGATCATGTTATTTTTTCAATAATGAACATTGTTTTTTCCCTTTGATGAAAAAAAGGAATTAAATTTTACAGACTAACAACTGATCGAAAGGAAAAAAACATTGTTTCCGAATCTAATTCATTTCTAGTTCACAATTTATTTATTTCCTATCCTTTAATTATCTTATTACTCAAAGAAAAAACTTTGTTTAATTGGTTTTTTCGATTTACTTATATATTCACCAGTTCTAGGTTTGTGGTGTGTGCTACTTATATCCACACAAATAGTATACAACGATAGTCAGGAATAGAATGTATTTCAATAGAAGATCGGGAAGGAAAGGACAAAAAAGGAAATCAATTGGCATGAAAATGCATGAACAACGAAATCTGAGACGTTTGACTGATATTTGAAAAAGGAACGGTCAAGTTTGAGATAATTGATTAATATTTTGGAAATGAAGTATTTACTGCATGATTCTTAGATTTCACTAAGACGTTCTGTAATTTTGAGTTCAAATACATACCCTAACCCCACTAGCGTTTGCATTCACTACAGGTTGTGTTGGTTGAGTTGTATACAATAAACAATTAAAGGCAGATACTCGTATATAAAAGATCTAATTCAAGTGTTTTACTCTCATGATATACAGAATCCATTTGACGGATTATAGTTTATTTCAACATTCAATGTTATACTACAATAATTATTATTCATAACTTAATTATCAATTTTGTTATCTGTAAATTATCTGATCGATTGTAGTTGTAATACATAACATCCAAAACTTTAACAACAAATGATAAGTATTAAACTTTTATATAATTTCAGCTATATGAAGGAGACGGGAATAAATTCCGTTGGGAAATGATGGAGGTATACTATAGATCATTCGAAATGATTATGATTTATCTACATTATGACCACTATCAATTAAGCAACTTAACCAACGAATAAGTGAACATCTGGGAAGGGCCAGATAAAAACAATACGCAGTTCTATCTTATCTAATTCTCAGACAACATTAAATCTTAAACTGCACTATCCCAGTGGATATAAATAAGTATTCAGTCTGAATTTATAGTTTTTTTAAGTATGTATGAGCATATGTAAATTAAAATGGCAAGCTGAATTTTCATCTAATTATCAATAAATATTGAAAAAATGTCTTTAAATCATATTAGTTTGAAAAAAACCCAACTGAACTGTCGATGATTTCTTGAGATTCTAAAGAGAAGTAATGATTTCTTGAGACAGCCTATATGAGAGTGAAATAGAAATTCACTGAATGAAGATAGTGTCTTAGTGTAATTTAACTGGAATTGAGTATACAGCGTTTTGTATTATAACTTGGTGTTTGTTTTATGGTGGTTATTTACGGTTCGCTAGT
>NC_031497.1:21458608-21459128 GCF_000237925.1 Schistosoma mansoni
CAAAGCAAGAAAGACAACATTCTTGTAATACAATGAATCCATTGTATTTTGTTGCTTTTTATTTGGATACACTCAAGTTAGTGTGGCTAACTATTTCTAAATAATATACATACATGTGCTTAAAATGAATCCACGTAATGGATTGTATCCATGTATGTATATCTTGGATTCAATGATCAATTTATTTAAACAGTGATCCATTTATCATAGAACAAATGATTTCAATGATTTGAAACATAATTCTTTATAGGGCATTTATGTTATAACATCATATAGTAATTATCAGACTGAATTATATCAATAAATATATGTGATCTGTCAGCGGATAATGAGCATTTGTAGTATAATTCAAATTATTCAACAATCTGGTTTTTCATAGTTGAAAGCATGAGTCAGTTGAAGCTAGACCACCAAGGAAAACCTGAAAGCACTCGACGGCTGTTTCGGATGCCGGATCAGTGGTCTATCGGTTAAGTGCTCTGGCGCGAGACTGGTAGGTCCTGGGTTCGAATCTCGCGAG
>NC_031497.1:21459328-21472917 GCF_000237925.1 Schistosoma mansoni
TCGATACCGCGCAAGCATCTTGCATTGTTTAGTGGTTGATAAGTGTCTCAGACCTGAAATACATGGAACACTAAGGATTACATTTCAGAGTAATTCTTTAATGAGGACACAATTATTACTATTAGTATGAGGAGGACTGTGTCGATTGTTGAATTTTCATGGTTCACATCTCAAACTGATCTTAAATGGACAATCATATTCAAATTTAATGTTTATCTTTTCAGAAGGGGTTTGGTGGAGATTTCAGTATTTGCATAGTTGAAATCATGAGTCCATTGAAGCTAGACCACCATCGAAAACCTGGAAGTACTGCTTGACGGCCGCTTTGTCCCATTGTGAGACTCCTCAGCAGTGCGCATCCACGATCCCACCTCGCGAGATTCGAACCCAGGACCTACCAGCCTCGAGCCAGAGCACTTAACCGATAGACCACTGAGCCGGCATCCATCTTTTCTCTAGATATGTTTAGTTTTCCTATTATAAATCAAACATATATTATTTTTCCTAAATGAAAGAGAAATTCAAATTTGACAGAATCATTGAACTATAAATGATTTGTATGTTAATATGATAGTTACGTAATAGATTCTGTCATATTAGTTAACAATCATCAATCTGAATAACAGTTATATTGAATTCTCTTATTTCAGTAATTATTATTAAGAAAATTAATATAAATTAATCTGTATTGATGAACTGAATGAGGATATTCAAAATCAAAAGAGTAAAAAAAAACAACCCAGAACCATATGAATGATTAAAAAATGGGACAAATAAGAGAAGGGAACAAGAACAGTCAAGAAATAGACGAACTCAATAAATGAAGTAAGGCAGAACATCAGTATATATATATACATACATTTTATTGATCAATGAGATATCTGTATAGTTCTTAGCACTCATCGTATTCTATTTATTAAGTTGCAATGTACCCACTAATCAAAATGACTTGACATTCAGTGTTTTTATGGCTCTATATTTGACTCCAGTAATATCATATGATTGATTGTTATTGAAATCATCGCTGTCGAAATTTATATCCTGATTATTCTTGTATATAATCATCGACTTAACTTGAGTTAGTGAATAACGGAATTAAATAAGTCAAATAGGAGAATGGATTTTGAATATGTATATTTAAGGCTCTTAGTGATTTAAATGGACAATGAGGGAGAAGAAACAAAGATGGAATAACGAAGAAGATTGGAGAAGACAAATGAGCCAACTCGATTTAATCAAGAGTTAATCAATATTTATAGCCAGATAAAAATAAGTTACAGATATGTGTTGAGTAGGATAAGATTTGCATACACATAAGCTCATCTTAAACAGTCAGAATAAATAGACCAATAAATGACCATTGTTATATACTACTTATGTGGATATCAGTAACCCACACCACAATATAAGTTAGTGTATCTAAATTAGGAATCGTATTTCTCGATAATCCTATGAACTAAGGATATAACAATTGTATTATTTGTAGATAACCACTAATGTTTAAAGAAATTCATTGATAATAAAATAACAATAAGACTTACTAATCAAATGAATTGAGAAACTACAATTTCTAAGGTTAATTACAGATCATTATCTTTTTTTT
Source organism: Schistosoma mansoni (assembly GCF_000237925.1). Taxonomy (NCBI): domain Eukaryota; kingdom Metazoa; phylum Platyhelminthes; class Trematoda; order Strigeidida; family Schistosomatidae; genus Schistosoma; species Schistosoma mansoni. The sequence continues at coordinate 21,460,932 of NC_031497.1, forward strand.
AAAAAAAGAATCTTTGATGAATTTGAAAATAACCTGATAAAATGTCCAACTCATTATTATTTCAAAAATGAATCATTATACATATAGGTACCATTACGAAGGTTTGACTTGATAATTTCAAATAAATTGAGCATTGGGTAGATTGTTGTAAATAAATAATATATTTGTAATATCCCAATGAGTAGAAAAATTAGATTTCCTGACGTTTCGTGACTCAGTGTAAGCTACTCTCTTTTCTCTGTAATCGGAAAAACCTTTTTGTAATACTTTTGAAATCGATTTGGCGTGACCTTACTTACATACTTACTTGCGCCTGTTACCCCTCATCGAGGAGCATAGACCGCACACCACCATTCTCCATCCAACCCTGTACTGTACAATCCTTTCCAGTTCTTTCCAGTTAACATTCATCCCTTTCATATCTGCTTCTATTTCCCGGCGTAATGTGTTCTTCAGCCTTCCTCTTTTCCGCTTCCCTTCTGGATTCCAAGTTAGTGATTGCCTCGTGATGCAGTTTGGTGATTTCTTTAATGTATGTCCGATCCTAATTTCCTCTTCAGATGGAAGCTCGTTTGCCTTCTCCCATAAAATGCTGCTACTGATAGTACCCGTGAGGCGTGACCTGCTATTGCCAATTTAATTTGAAGTCTATTCAGTTCTACGGGATTATTAGGAAGTTTCTTTGTGTACCTAATATGTTCTATGGCTCGAGTCACGACTTCGCGAGATGGCTCCTCAATATCGAAGGTATCACAATCAACACAATCTAATTTATAGACATAATTCTGTGTTGACATGGAGAGGATTTATTTTTTAAATCTTGGATTAATTTTGATTTGGTCATTTATTCTCTGAAGAAGTAGCTAACATTGAGTCACGAAACGTCACTAAATCATTATGCATATAGCTTTTAAAGTCTAAATTTAATTTAAATATAGTTTATGAGTATAGTATTGTATTTACTTTTCTATGACTATACAAAAGAATAAAGTTGACATTTATTGTCTCATTTCTAATAGCCATATTTATTACATATTCACTTGTTATTAAAAGTGAGATTTAAAAATGAATGTGAAAAGAGAAAATGGTGTTAAACACACGAAATCGTAGTAAATTTAAAAAAGAAAAAAAAGGAGTGAAAACAATTAATTATGTTCATCATTTTGTTCCGTTAGCGACTGCTGTTTTTTTCCTTTTTTTTTCTTTTTGGAAACTCATATGGAAACAATTTTTGTACTCTTTTTTTTTCAATCTATTTTTGAGATGAGAGGGTGTGGTTAATTTTTTATGTAATGAATGGACATATATGTATTTACAGGATTTCCTGTTTATGCTTTATAAAATAATCTTTTAATTTTTTTGACAATAATATACGTTAACTCAGTTGTCTTATTTTCTAAATGTCTTTTTCAGATTATATATATGATAAATATGTGCTCACTAGTGACTGATTTCAAGAGATATTTCCTGGAGTTCTAATGAGAAGCAGTAACCAGTGAAGTTCAACCAAGTCTGTTGTGAGATAGGAACTCACTGAAGATAATCGGTGAACGGTTGCTCAGCTTCGTGGATTGCTTGAGGTTAGACATTAACACAGTTGGATACCGGCTCAGTGGTCTGTCTGTCAAGTGCACTGGCGCGAGGTCGATAGGTCCTGGGTTCGAATCTCGCGAGGTGAGATCGTAGATACGCACTGCTGAGGAGTCCCACAATAGGACGAAACGGCCGTCCAGTGCTTCCAGGTTTTCCTTGGTGGTCTAGCTTAAATTGACTGATTAATTCAACTATGAAAATATGTGTGTGCTCATAGAATAAAGTTTTATTTCGAATGTTCGGAATACTTATAAAAAGTCTACAATTAAGTATGTCATGTATATGATGATGAGATGAGATATTAATGTATAATTATCATTTGGTTACAATTTTTGGTCTTAAATAAGCCAGATAAAACTATGTACGAAAAGTTACAAACGTACAATCACCAATAAAACTAGCTAATGTGTTGTTGCATAAAGTTAAGCAACGTTTTTAGTTTATAGAAAGTTAACAGCTGATTGTATAGATATATAAAGATAGTATAGTATTAATTTCATCTGTCATAATTTGTAATTAAAGAGAGAAAGCAAATATTTGACTGTCAATTGGTTTAATATACTAGTTGACATAATTGAAACCATGATTACCAGCTAAGATGCTGAAATTAGGATTTTCTTACGTGCAGTCGTAAAGATATCACTTTTGACCTTATCCCTTTGTCCTTCAGATTAGATATTATGGTTAAACAGCTAAAACTGTTGTCGCTCCTTTTCTAACTTATTTACTTATTCATGCCTGTTAACCCTCCTCAAGAAGCATAGACCGCTCACCAAGATTCTCTATCTAATTCTGTCCTGGACAATTCTTTTCCGTCGCTATTCATCCTTCTGATGTTTGCTCCCAATTTTCAAAGCAGTGTGTTTTTTGGTCTTCCTCTTTTCTGTTTCCTCTCAGGATTCAAAGTTAGCGCTTGCTTCTTGATGCAGGTTGATAATTTTCTCAATGTATGTCATATCCACTCCCAACGTCTTCTCCTAATTTCCTCTTCAGTTGGAATCTGGTTTGTTCTTTCTCACAGTAGGCTTTTGCTGATGGTATCTGGCCAACAACGGACATTGAGTATCTTGCGTAGACAATTGTTTATAAATACTTATATATTTTTGGTGATGGTTGCAGTGGTTAACTAAGTTTCAGCTCCGTATAGCAGAACGCACTGTCTTGACGTTCGCATTGAAGATTGTGACTTTGATATTGGTTGACAGTTGTTTTGAGTTCCATATATTCTTCAACTGTAGGAATGAAGTCCTTGCTTTGTCAATCCTTGCTTTTCCTTGATTTTAATAGGGTCTACACAAATCTTCCATTATCCGAGTGATCTATCTCGAAGAATAACTAAGTTGTACATGTTGATTATATAATTATATAGAGTAGATTCTTCTTGACTTGACATTTTAGTTAAATGAAATTTATCATTTTCTTAAGCTTTTTTATCATAACATATGGGGGGTCAGCTTTAGTAAATCTTCACTATGTAAAACAACTTAAGGATATTTAAAACCAAACATGTTGTCACTTTTCAGTTAAGCAATCACTACAAAACAACTAGGTCTGTAAGTAGATGAATTTGTCTAGGTATGTAAAGCTGAAATACTTCCAGTTGTACCATAGTAAAATGTAATGGATAAGATCACTATCTTCTGCTTTAAAATCTGTTTCGTATATGTTTATTTGTGAAATGCGTAACATCTCATCAAACCTTTTCTTTCTTTTTTACAGCTTATTAACACTCCTAAACCTTATTCCATAAGTTACAAAATTATTAATAGAAACAACTGTATGGAAATTTATCAAAGACTAGTTACAATATTATTATTATTGAGTGACGTTGTGAAGTGAGTGACATATCTGTGAAGAAATTCAGAACTTCTTTGAGAGTTAGGGGATATCTAAAGGCTGTTTCACTGATCTATCTCATCATTAGAATCCTGCATAATTGGACATCAGAATATCAGTGACAATCTATATGTGGATTTACTAATAGTCATGAACTGATCAAACAGATATAAAAGTTCGTATAGCTGGGACAGTTTTTGTGAGTGATAAAAAATGATGAATGCTGTTACCAGAAGATCTGGACCTAGGTTTCATGCTATTCGCCACTCATCAGCAAGGTGTACCTGTAATATTGAGGGAACTGATGATTTCTGATGGACTAAATCCCAAGTCAACTAAAATTACATACAGAGGAATTGCCACTCAGTTTTTGGGGCCGTAAGTGACCTTCTTCTGGATTATGAGTTATTTAAAATTGATTGATCCCTGAGTAGTGAGCAGTGTCATGTATGTCAAGTTCTTCCCAGTGCTGATTTACTTCTATCGACCTAAGTTCAGGGTGCTTTACTGATTATTTCGAACCACCATCTCATATCTTACTGTGGTGCATGTAAGGTTGAGTCATTTCGACTAGTGGTCACAGTGCAACTTTAATCGATAGAGTATGATCATCACTAAGAAGGACTTGATGTATATTACATTGATCACTACTCAGGGATCAATCAACTGTAGAAAGATTTCATAAAATAAATCATTTTCACTTCATCATCTGCCTACTATACGTGTATGTATTACACCAACAATTTTCCTACGTTATCTTCTGGTGTCCACTTGAAGTGGATTTAGATTTTAAATTAGAGATCTTAACTGGGAGAATAACGTTCATTACCATTAGTTATCCAGGCCCAGGATAGAGTGGGTTGGAGAATGCTGGTCTATGAATAATAATACTTGATAGTTGTAAACTAAATTGCAATTATTAATATTTAAGTTATACTTTTTAATTTAAACAATAGTGCAGATGGATTCACTCTTTGTCATTCCTTAGATTTCTAGTTTTAAAATTGTCTTATACTTGTTTATTCCACGAATTTACTTTTTTTTTCTCAAACCATACTGTATATTTCATACAGTTGGTCCAGCTTATGAATTCGAATATAACCAGAATATCAATTTAGTTTTCCTGAATTGTTGTTTTGGCTTTATCCATATTATATATGCCTAATGTTCTCTACTATCAACGCTACTGTTACTACTTGTAATACTCTGGTTTTTATATCACCATGTTAACGTGTGACAACTTAAACCGAATACATATATACCAGGGTACAGGTTTATTACTGGATGACAGACTTTCATTACATATTAAAGTAATATCCAATGATTTGATGCCTTTTTTTTATAATTAGCACTCTTAGTACATTATCAGTAATATTTATCAGGAATTCGAGATGAAACACATATTTTATTTAATTCTCATTGATGAACTCTCACGGTATAGGATGTTTTTACTACCCTATGTAGATTATCATTAGAATTTAGTATAATTTCATTTATCCAACTTTGTTATACTTTTAATAAAATTTTGCGGAGCATAAAATTACATTTGAATATGATTAGTTGACAAATATCAATCTTATCATTCATCATTTAAATGAACCAGTTATGTTATTATGTTCAAATAACCGTTGAAATAGTATTCTATTTTATGTTCACGGTTTTAAACATCAGTTGTTCAATGAAAAATACAGCATGTTGTGTCCAGATATATCTTTGTACTTGAACATGAGAATCGTGAACAGAATGGCTCAATCAAGGACACCAAGATAGTAGACGAGGATATATATATATATGACAGCCAAAATAATGTATGGTTTAATTACATTTAGACTAACGGTCAGATTTGAATAAACTGTACTTAACTTCAGTTAATTAATCAATTTACGGTGTAAATACACATTTATAATATCATACAATGAAGCATCTATAGCCAACAGATATAACCAATTTGACTAAGTTATTGTGGTGTTTAAATAAATCAATGACTTCTTCGTATTGATGACTGTTGTAATTTTGAATTCCAAATACAATACATTCGTTCGGGCTCATCTAATACTTCTTGATTACATTGCGTTATTCCGGGGATTACTAGTTTATACTACAATTCAAATACTTCTAATTATCATATTGGCGTCGCGATTGAGCCTGTAATGGAACGGTTGGATATAAATTCAGGTTTTAATGCTTTTGAGGAGTACATGGAGAGGTTCGAAATCTGGGCTATGACCAAGGAAGACGATGAGGATTTTAATATTGTGGCCCATTTCCTTACATTCATCGGGAAAGAAGCATACAGCCTTATAAAGATTTTGGCACTTCCAGACAAACCGATTTCACTCCCCTATGCAACTCTCAAGCAACTTCTGTTGGATCATGTAAAGTATACAAATTCCGAATGCGGTAAGAAAGGAAAATCCGATAAAATGACTCGTCAGAACATCAGGAATTCCACTTATTCAAACAGTCGTCGTAGTTCGATGCGTAATCAAATCTATTCAGATAATACTTCATTGAGTTGTGAAACAGTCCATGATGATGAGCACGAGTTTAGTAAATGCATGTTCTGCGGCAAGTTTCACCCATGTAATTCATGTATATTTCGTAATTCTAAATGCTTTAAATGTGGTACAACTGGACATATTCAGTCAGTTTGTAATACCATGGTTCATTTCGCTGAAAGTAATGCTAAGATGGATGCTTCTAATGATCAGTTATCTTTATCTAGAAGAGGTATAACGTTATATAACAGTCCAGAGTTGAATGAAACCCAGAGTCATTGGGAGGCGAAAATTCTCAACCAATCAACTTATCAGATTTCTCATGTTATTGTGCCAGATATGGTTTGTCGTAATAATTCACATACTTCTGATGTAATTTCTTAAAACTCTGAGAATAGAATGTTAAATGAGTCAAATCATGATCAAAAACCAAATTCAGTCATGGTAGATGTTGAATTCCCTGATGATCCATTACCTAATGAAACTCTTAATCAATTTGAGGAAAATATTTCAGAAGAATCGAATTCTGATATCATATCAAGTGTCAGTGGTCCTCATAATGAATTTATCTCTAATGATATTCCTCGTGAATGTGAAAAATATGTTTCTTATGAGTTGAATTCTAGTCATATTTCTGATGTTATTGTGTCATATGTTGGATACTCTCACGAACAATGCATGTTGAATAGAATCCCTAGTCAGGGGTATAATGATACAGAGGGGATAGCAAAATTTTCCGAAGCAACCAGAGAACCAGTTTGCCCAGAAGTGAAGTTTGCACAGACAGAGAATCCAAATCAAGTCCAAGATTATCCTAATGAATATGAGGCAGATGAATGTTTTCTATCCGATTGTTTCGCAGGTAAATCAAGCCTAATTGAATCACGTGTGTTAATTACATATATCAATGTATATCCATCTGTGTATTCTAATATGAATAACAAAAAGAATATGTATCATGATTTTTATTCAAGTCAAAGTCACATGATGGAATACCTCAAATTATATATCAGTGTTTATTCCCAAATACTCACATACAGTAGTCGGTGCGTAAGATTTGAGATAATGCAAATTGGGAACGTCATATTGGCTAAAACATTGCGAATCAAGGACCCAACATTATTTCGTGGGGGAGGATATTGTTGGAAAGTCCATGATGCAAATTCTAAATATCAATGGTTTCACTACACAACCGACATGCTGATTGTATACAATTCTAGAACCCAGGTGAGTCTGTTCCAATTTCCGTTGTTAATTCTAATACTAATGAGTGCATTCTAGATAATACAGAGTGTACATTCAATACACCATCGGACAGATGTAGGATGAACTTAAGAAGAAGACAAACAATCGATTACAGACACTTACACTTCAATTCGAGCTGTGGCGGATGTGATGTTTAAATAAATCAATGACTTCTTAGTATTGATGACTGTTGTAATTTTGAATTCCAAATACAATACATTCGTTCGGGCTCATCTGATACTTCTTGATTAAATTGCGTTATTCCTGGAATTACTAGTTCATACTACAATTCAATTACTTCTAATTATCATATTGGCGTCGCGACTGAGCCTGTGATGGAACGGTTAAATATAAATTCAGATTTTAATGCTTTTGAGAAGTACATGGAAAGGTTCGAAATCTGGGCTATGACCAAAGAAGATGATGATGATTTTAATATTGTGGCCCATTTCCTCACATTCATCGGGAAAGAAGCATACAGCCTTATAAAGATTTTGGCACTTCCAGACAAACCGATTTCACTCCCCTATGCAACTCTCAAGCAACTGCTGTTGGATCATGTAAAGTATACAAATTCCGAATGCGGTAAGAAAGGAAAATCCGATAAAATGACTTGTCAGAACATCAGGAATTCCACTTATTCAAACAGTCGTCGTAGTTCGATGCGTAATCAAATTTATTCAGATAATACTTCATTGAGTTGTGAAACAGTCCATGATGATGAGCACAAGTTTAGTAAATGCATGTTCTGCGGCAAGTTTCACCCATGTAATTCATGTATATTTCGTAATTCTAAATGCTTTAAATGTGGTATAACTGGACATATTCAGTCAGTTTGTAATACCATGGTTCATTTCGCTGAAAGTAATGCTAAGATGGATGCTTCTAATGATCAGTTATCTTTATCTAGAAGAGGTATAACGTTATATAACAGTCCAGAGTTGAATGAAACCCAGAGTCATTGGGAGGCGAAAATTCTCAACCAATCAACTTATCAGATTTCTCATGTTATTGTGCCAGATATGGTTTGTCGTAATAATTCACATACTTCTGATGTAATTTCTTAAAACTCTGAGAATAGAATGTTAAATGAGTCAAATCATGATCAAAAACCAAATTCAGTCATGGTAGATGTTGAATTCCCTGATGATCCATTACTCATGAAACTCTTAATCAATTTGAGGAAAATATTTCAGAAGAATCGAATTCTGATATCATATCAAGTGTCAGTGGTCCTCATAATGAATTTATCTCTAATGATATTCCTCATGAATGTGAAAAATATGTTCCGAATGAGTTGAATTCTAGTCATATTTCTGATGTTATTGTGTCATATGTTGGATACTCTCACGAACAATGCATGTTGAATAGAATCCCTAGTCAGGGGTATAATGATACAGAGGGGATAGCAAAATTTTCCGAAGCAACCAGAGAACCAGTTTGCTCAGAAGTGAAGTTTGCACAGACAGAGAATCCAAATCAAGTCCAAGATTATCCTAATGAATATGAGGCAGATGAATGTTTTCTATCCGATTGTTTCGCAGGTAAATCAAGCCTAATTGAATCACATGTGTTAATTACATATATCAATGTATATCCATCTGTGTATTCTAATATGAATAACAAAAAGAATATGTATCATGATTTTTATTCAAGTCAAAGTCACATGATGGAATACCTCAAATTATATATCAGTGTTTATTCCCAAATACTCACATACAGTAGTCGGTGCGTAAGATTTGAGATAATGCAAATTGGGAACGTCATATTGGCTAAAACATTGCGAATCAAGGACCCAACATTATTTCGTGGGGGAGGATATTGTTGGAAAGTCCATGATGCAAATTCTAAATATCAATGGTTTCACTACACAACCGACATGCTGATTGTATACAATTCTAGAACCCAGGTGAGTCTGTTCCAATTTCCGTTGTTAATTCTAATACTAATGAGTGCATTCTAGATAATACAGAGTGTACATTCAATACACCATCGGACAGATGTAGGATGAACTTAAGAAGAAGACAAACAATCGATTACAGACACTTACACTTCAATTCGAGCTGTGGCGGATGTGATGTTTAAATAAATCAATGACTTCTTAGTATTGATGACTGTTGTAATTTTGAATTCCAAATACAATACATTCGTTCGGGCTCATCTGATACTTCTTGATTAAATTGCGTTATTCCTGGAATTACTAGTTCATACTACAATTCAATTACTTCTAATTATCATATTGGCGTCGCGACTGAGCCTGTGATGGAACGGTTAAATATAAATTCAGATTTTAATGCTTTTGAGAAGTACATGGAAAGGTTCGAAATCTGGGCTATGACCAAAGAAGATGATGATGATTTTAATATTGTGGCCCATTTCCTCACATTCATCGGGAAAGAAGCATACAGCCTTATAAAGATTTTGGCACTTCCAGACAAACCGATTTCACTCCCCTATGCAACTCTCAAGCAACTGCTGTTGGATCATGTAAAGTATACAAATTCCGAATGCGGTAAGAAAGGAAAATCCGATAAAATGACTCGTCAGAACATCAGGAATTCCACTTATTCAAACAGTCGTCGTAGTTCGATGCGTAATCAAATCTATTCAGATAATACTTCATTGAGTTGTGAAACAGTCCATGATGATGAGCACAAGTTTAGTAAATGCATGTTCTGCGGCAAGTTTCACCCATGTAATTCATGTATATTTCGTAATTCTAAATGCTTTAAATGTGGTATAACTGGACATATTCAGTCAGTTTGTAATACCATGGTTCATTTCGCTGAAAGTAATGCTAAGATGGATGCTTCTAATGATCAGTTATCTTTATCTAGAAGAGGTATAACGTTATATAACAGTCCAGAGTTGAATGAAACCCAGAGTCATTGGGAGGCGAAAATTCTCAACCAATCAACTTATCAGATTTCTCATGTTATTGTGCCAGATATGGTTTGTCGTAATAATTCACATACTTCTGATGTAATTTCTTACAACTCTGAGAATAGAATGTTAAATGAGTCAAATCATGATCAAAAACCAAATTCAGTCATGGTAGATGTTGAATTCCCTGATGATCCATTACCTAATGAAACTCTTAATCAATTTGAGGAAAATATTTCAGAAGAATCGAATTCTGATATCATATCAAGTGTCAGTGGTCCTCATAATGAATTTATCTCTAATGATATTCCTCGTGAATGTGAAAAATATGTTTCTTATGAGTTGAATTCTAGTCATATTTCTGATGTTATTGTGTCATATGTTGGATACTCTCACGAACAATGCATGTTGAATAGAATCCCTAGTCAGGGGTATAATGATACAGAGGGGATAGCAAAATTTTCCGAAGCAACCAGAGAACCAGTTTGCCCAGAAGTGAAGTTTGCACAGACAGAGAATCCAAATCAAGTCCAAGATTATCCTAATGAATATGAGGCAGATGAATGTTTTCTATCCGATTGTTTCGCAGGTAAATCAAGCCTAATTGAATCACGTGTGTTAATTACATATATCAATGCATATCCATCTGTATATTCTAATATGAATAACAAAAAGTATATGTATCATGATTTTTATTCAAGTCAAAGTCACATGATGGAATACCTCAAATCATATATCAGTGTTTATTCCCGAATACTCACATACAGTAGTCGATGCGTAAGATTTGAGAAGATAATGCAAATTGGGAACGTCATATTGGCTAAAACATTGCGAAGTAAGGACCCAACATTATTTCGTGGGGGAGGGTATTGTTGGAAAGTCCATGATGCAAATTCTAAATATCAATGGTTTCACTACAAAGCCGGAGTGCTGATTGTATACAATTCCAGAACCCAGGTTAGTCTGTTCCAATTTCGGTTGTTAATTCTAATACTAATGAGTTCATTCTAGATAATAAAGAGTCTACATCCAATACACTTTCGGACCGATGTAAGATGAACTTAAGAAGAAGACAAACAATCGATTACAGACACTTACACTCCAATTCGAGCTGTGGCGGTTGTGGTGTTTAAATAAATCAATGACTTCTTCGTATTGATGACTGTTGTAATTTTGAATTCCAAATACAATACATTCGTTCGGGCTTATCTAATACTTCTTGATTACATTGCGTTATTCCTGGGATTACTAGTTTATACTACAATTCAAATACTTCTAATTATCATAGTTGTCCACTCCAACTTTAGCATTTAGATCTCCCATCAGGATGGTGAGGTCCTTTCGTGAGCACTTCTCTATAATTGATTGAAGCCTTTCATAGAACTGATGTTTATCATCGTCGTTGCTATCATTGGTGGGTGCATAACATTGGATAACGTTCATTGTGATCCCTTGCTTCTTTGTTCTGAATGATGCTTTGATTATCCTGGGTCCATGAGATTCCCATCCAACAAGTGCATTTCGTGCTTCTTTGGACAGCATTAGAGCAACTCCCTGAGTGTGTGGAGCGTTTTCCCCTTCGTGACCGGAGTACAGCAGCATCTCTCCTGTACCTAGCCTTTGTTGTCCAGTTTGTGTCCAATGGGTTTCGCTGATTCCGAGTAGTGCCAAGTTGTATCTCCTCAATTCCATTGCTATTTGGCTGGTCTTTCCTGTCTCCCACATTGTCCGGACGTTCCATGTACCTATAAAGAGTGTTGCTCTGGTTGTTAGAAGGTGCATCGGTCTCGTGACTTCCGAAGAATTTCGGCTTTCATCATGAGACGTCATAAATATTCATTCAACTCCCAAGGCAGAGTTTAAATGGTTTGAATTAATTTTTCTGATTAGCGTTTTTTTAGCGAGTTAGCTTTTCTACGGGATGGGGTCGC
>NC_031497.1:21473117-21490422 GCF_000237925.1 Schistosoma mansoni
ACGCCATCGCGTTATCCACTCAGCTATTGAGTCCTGATAGCCGTTTGCTTGTGAAATGGGGTGAAGTTTAAATTCACTTGGTATTACTTATTTGAATCTTCCCATTGATTTTCCCATTGCACAAGCAAGTGACTATCAGGACTCAGTAACTGAGTGGATAACGCGATGGCGTTTGAAGCGAAAGGTACTGGGTTCGAGTCCCAGATTGAGCATCAACTCTGAGATGCAGGTACATCCAGCTGACGAGTCTCAAATAGGACGAAACGCGCGTCAAACTGGATTCCACTGCTAGTCACTATCCATCTTTGCTTAAAATAGTTAAACAGTTAAAATGACTAACAACAGCTGAAGAATTCAGACTCAGGTGCTGAACGTAACTGCTAAGATGATTCAAGTTCGGATGAAACAGTTTCCTTGTATGTGTCTGACTTTCCTTGTTTTTCTGTTCCCAACGTTTGTGACAAAAAATTAACATTAAATTGAACTAATCTTCATAAAACTCGTTAGTAGTATTGTTGAAATCATTTATTTCGAACACACAGATCGATTTTTGTTTATATTTTGTTTTAACGTATTATTTGTTTACACATGAACACACACACACACACTGGTTTAATATAGATTTAAACTGATTACAGAATCAAATGCAACTACTCCAAACGTTACTTATCCAAAAAAATGAATCACCATTATTCTTTTCTATGAATAAATGTACATCATATTTTTAATGGAAGATTCAGTTAGAAACCTTGCATGAGTGAATTTCTTGATAAATTATTTAAACTTACGGATTAATTGAGGGATTCATCATTGATAATCATATTTTGATGCTAGAAACTAGTATTGTTTGTGTTTACATCTTCGCTGATATACTTTGATTTGATTAGTTAATAAGCATATTTATTATTTGACTAATAAACGTAATCTTAAACATGTAAGTAAATATTGTTATAATATTTTATCAACTCTGATGAGACTCTTTATTTCATATCAAACAACTACCCAACAAAGTTATTGAGTTCACTGTTGTTTTTTTTTGAAATTGTTCATGAAGATTTTGGCTGTTGTTATTACAGCTTCCTCAAATGATTTGATCTTCAGAACCTTATCAAGAACATCTATCATATAAGTCAATAAAATATGATGCGAAATCTTCCAATAATTCTCGATTTCTCCAATGTTTTGTTCATATTTCAAACTCCTTTTTAAATATTGCAACAGTTAATGATTGGTTAATATTACTTAAAAGTAAAAAGTAAGATGGTAGTTAGGGGAAGGCATCAGGAGACTCTGAACCTGCGTTTCAGGTTATTTGCCATTCGTCAAGAAGTTTTACCTGTAATCTTGTGAAAACTGTTGTTCCCTTGAGGATTTAGTCCCATGCCATCCAGATTCACATTCAGAGACTAGCAAATATGTCCTTCCAGTTTAGTTGTTGATATGTTTGTGAGGTGAGATCTTTTTTTTCTAATAATAGGCTATCGTGATTTTCTCAGACAAAAGCTATTCGACACTGAATAGGAATAATATATATTTTTCATAGTTGAAAGCGTGAGTCAATTGAAGCTAGACAATCATCGAAAACCTGGAAGCACTGGACGGCCGTTTCGTCCTATCATGGGACTCCTCAACAGTGCGCATCCACGAACCCGCTCTCGCGAGATTCGAACCCAGGATCTACCAGTCTCGAGCCAGAGCCCTTAACCGACAGACCACTGAGCTGGCATCCAGTGGTGTTAATGTCTAACTTCAACTGATCCACGAAGTTGAGCAACCATTCACCAATTGTCATCAGTGAGTTACTATCTCACGACAGACGTAGTTTGCACTCCACTGGTCACTGCTTCTCACTAGAGCTCCCGGATGTACTTCCCGAAGTCACTGGTGAGCATATGATTATATTAATTATCAGAAGGAGTTTTGTGGAGATTTAATATGTTTCATAGTTGAAATAATATATTTGTAAAATCTCAGCGAATGAATTCGAAGTAAATACAACGTTTCGCCTGGCAATCCGGTCCAAGCTTTTTCAAGGAAATATATTATTCCTATTTAATGTCTTACATCAACTCGGCGCCTAAATACTGTGAAACTATTCGTTTTAATTTAGACGAAAGTTCTTATATAGAAAAGCTATTCGTTTTACTTGTAACTTTCAATTTTTCCGGTTCTATGAACTATCTAACTCATTATTTCTTTAAAAATTCATCAAATATTAATAATATTGCATTCTTGTTATCAGAAGGGGTTTTTGTGGAGATTTAATATTTTCATAGTTGAAAGCGTGATTTAATTGAAGCTAGACCACCAGGGAGGAGTCCCACAATAGAACGAAACGGCCATCCAGTGCTTCCACGTTTTCCCTGATGATCTAGCTTCAATTGACTGACTTTTTCAACTATGAAAATATTAAATTTATTAGCAATTAAAAATCTTGAAATAATGTAACTCTTAACCTAATCAACTTAACAAATTCATATAATCATACTACTTTTTAGTATTTAAACTAAAACAAGCTTTGAACCCTTTTCTATCAATAGTTGAAAGTAATGTAAACTACTCTACAATAATTACTGATCATTCTTTTTATTCTATAAAGCTCAGAATTGAAAACATCAAATATATATAAATCAAAAACACTTGCGTTTTTTTTTTTATATTTCGTTTACTAATTTATACTTTATTGACCTTTCTTTATTTTATTCTTTAACAGTCAAATTTTCCCCCTTTTTTTTCTCCGTCGTATTATTGTCAAAATCACGGCTTCAATTTGATAAAGGCAACAAAAAAAAGACAAAAAAAAACAAACGAGATAGAAATTCATACTCAATAGGTAAAAATAACAAGAGGAGCATTTAGGTTAAGAATAACAAAATTCATATGGAACTGATTCAATCAATAGTAAAAAAAAAAGTGAAATAAAGAACGAAAACTGGATGGATGGATGGACATTAGCAGAAAATAGACATTTTGAAGTTGTTTTTTTTTATAATTTTTTTTTATTAAATAAATAGGAAACGAGTATCTTCCAATATGTAAGATACATTGAGGTTAACAAAAATTTCTATTAAACAGAGACTAACAAAACAATCAAAGATAATAAACATACTAAGTAAAAGGAAAATAAAAATGTTTTGTTTTTTTGTATTTATTTATTCATAAAAATGCAATTATAGATGTTGTCTTGTTGTTTTTTTATTTTTGTAAATGTAAGTCAGTGATTAAAAGCCAACAAGAACAATGTAATGTAATACTTAGGCGTACAAGTACAAAGGGGAGGGGGAGAATATTTTCAAATAACCACATATTTGATGATGGTAATGATGATGATAAGAACAAGAAGATCGAATAAACACAATGAATTGTAAATGTGAGACTAGGAAATAGAAGGTAATAAACACACAATAGTTAATGTGTAATTGATCAAACATGAAATGAATAATATGTGATTATATAAACATGTAAACAAATAATAAGAATTCTCGATCGTAAAAGATTCCATGATCAGTCAATAATTTTATACATTTGAAACTTTTCATATTTATTTTAAAACAAATATACACAGAGAAGAATAATCAAAGGATAAATGTTAATTATCTATCTTCCTAATGAAAGCAGAGTATATATATATATGTGTGGATAGTTTTGGATAAGACATGTGTACACAGGTGTATTAGAAATACATGAAAAAAAGATTAACAAAATACATATCGACATATTATTCAGAGATAGAGAGAGAGAGAGAATGAGGAGGAGAGGGAAGAAGAAGGAGAGAAAAGATCCAAACATGCGGAAACAACAGAAAGTTAAGGGAAACTGTATACAAACATGAAAAAGGAACATACAATGTCGTAAAATATCAACTTAAGTGTTAACTATGAAATACAGATGACAACGAGATTGAATAAAGAGTGAAAATAAATGACAAAACAGGAAACTGCTGGAGATATCGCTAGCCTTCTTGACATTTTTAATAGTAATAACAATAATAATAATAATAACAATAATAGTAATAATAATGGGTAGACCGAATTATCATCCTAGATTAGCAAGATATAAATGTTGACTTTAAGGAGATAGAACAAACTTAGATAATTTGTTTCAATATATAAATTAGGTATTAGATCATGGACAACCTCTCTACCATTTACAGCATTGCAAGTAATTAGAACAAGAATAATGTATAATAATAATGGTAATAGTAATAATAATGAATGGATAATTTTACGACGCTGACAATATCAGAGGACATTGAGACCAGAGAAAAAAAAACTGTTTACCGATATATCTGTCTGTTTGATTCTCATAGAAAAATATACTATAATGACATAATCACTTCACACATGAATAGAAATGACCTTTATGCATGTAATTAATCCGTTTTAAGAAATTCAACCGATTGTAACGGAATAATTGTATTAACATTAATTAAAACTATTAAAGATGAACAAGAAACGTTATCTACATTCAAATGATGAATCCAAGTACACATGAGTATACATGAATATATATGTTGCGTATAGATGTCATAGGAAAAATAAAGACAATCGACATAGTTGAAAGGAAAGAATGGAGAGAGGTTTTGTTTATAGAAGTATCAAAACATTTCAGCAAAAAGTAATAATAGTTAATGATGCAAACTAGCATCAATGTTCGTCTTATTATTTTAGTGTTGCTATATTTAAAAAAAGGTCAACCAAACGATAGGGACAACTCATTATCATCGTCATATATGTATACGTTTGGTTTTAATGCAACATAAAAATGAAGAATTATGAAGGTTGTTGGATATCCAAAGAGAAAAGTATTTATAATTCCACTTCTTATCATGTACTTTTAGGGAGTATTAATGGAAATGAAAGGCTTTTTGGGATTGTATGCATATTGGAAGGAGGAGTACGCGGGTGGATAGAAGACTCATTGACAAATTAGGGAATCTGATGTAGAATTTATTGTTTCATGAGGTTGTGAAGAGGTGGTAGGAAAAGGTGTCTGTAAAAAAGCATAATTAATGTGGAAAAAGGTTATCTTAACGTTCTGAATAAAAAAGGTTATATAGAAACAGTATTCTGAAATCAAACAATTATTTTTAGACACCGGGTTAAATAGTGTATTAGGTAAAATATATAAATTACAAATCGTTTAATGTACAGTGTACCTTGAGGGAAGAGACAGTTTCTTTAGCAGATGTATAGAAACATGAAACTAAAGGTTAACTCACTGCTTAATTCTTAAGTCAATTTATGGAATGCAAAATGCAGTATAACTACTTAGTCAAGTAACACCATATTGATTTTGAACTTTACATAATGTTATGACTTAACTATCATTTGAAATCTAGCTTTGAATATAGGATTTGTGATTACTAAAACTAATCAATAAAGATGACATTATCAATTTTTTTTGTTTGTACTCTAAGGAACCGAAACCCAGCATATTAGAATGATTAAAGTCCACAAAAATGACTTCTCCAATGAACTTCTGATAACTTTGATTTTGTGTGATTTTTAGCAACGTTTCTCAGAACGCCTACAACAAACTGATGTGGAACATGAACGGTACGAATAAAAAACGTAAGGGGGTTAGAGTTATCTAATTGTCAGTGCGAATGAAGCATTGCTACACCAAGGTTAGATCAGTAAATAAATCCAAGACCTGTTATCTTAGATCTCATTTGGTTCGTCCATAAATTATAGTCTTGTCAATAATTGTCATGTAAAGTATAGCCTTCGCCTTCGGTAAAAGAGATTATTTGTGTAAGGAGACTATAAGAATATACTGACTGTTTTAAAGCCATATGTATCAATTTATTTTATTATATTGACCTAGAGCAGTTAAAAGTAAAATGATAGTTTGATAAGAATTTGACAAAACTATGAAGCTAGTAAACAGCGGATTAGTAAACTGGGGTCTCTAAAAAGTTGAAAAAATGGGCATTTGGAAACCCCTGACCAAGTAAGTGGAAATCAAACTCAAAATTCCGAGGACTACTAATAATAGTATCTTGTCAATAACTGATAATTACAGTTATTTCGTACTTTTGTATGCTTTTGGCTAGTAGTTTCATCAGGATTGGTTAACTTTGAAGAAAATATTGCCTCTTCATCACTGAACCGGGACTGTATAGATTGGTGAACATGACTTTGGTTGAAATGTGAATCAGAATTATTCTGTTCTGGAGTTTCTCCATCCAAGACATGGCTTGTTGCTTTGGTAGAGTTTGGAGTCAATGGGTTTAAAATAGATGTACCAACATTAGTTGTTGGTGGAACACTGGTTATCGATGGCGTTCCTCCAACTAGAGTATTAGAATTCAATGTACTATGAGCCACAAAATTCGGATGCGCAGTACCAGACAGCAAAGCCGTTTGTAGTTGATCACATAAACGTTTGAACCGACGCGTTGGACCTATAAATTATCGATAGTAGAAGGAGAGTAAGAAAGACAGTAGTTAGACTCATATGAAATTGTATATATATATATATGTATATATATATATATGCAAGTGTTTACACAATAATATGACAATATGAGTTAGTTATTAACGCCTGTATCGATAGCTCGGTAAACATACAGATACTCGATAGTTGGCGAAATAAATATCGTACGCTATTTTGGTCACTGTTGTCTTCCAATATAAAAACATCTATTCACTAAATGAAATATCAACTAGAACAAAGTGACTTTGCTTAAAGTCTTTAATTCTTGACCAATGCGAGTTATTTTCTTCTACAATTAGTTTCGCATATACAATGTGTCAACTGAAGAGTCCTTATTTTGACGAGGGGAATAATTAATATTCATTTTTCGCAAAGGCTAACTTTACCTAGACAACCATTGGTTATCGGAGAGCGTTAGATACTTTGTTTCGTTCATGTATGAGACGCCTATAAATCTGCATGTGATCAAGTCCAAGACTCAAGATATTTTGTTTACCATCATTCGTTGAAATAGTCAGGGAGTATACTTCTTAGTATTCAGTGATTGTCCAGCTAAAATCAGTCACTGATGTAAACTATACTCGAATCTAACAACCTCTTCAAACCCTCTTTGCTACTTGCTCAGTCATTCATAAGAAATGTAGAACCTGACACATGTGTGCGTCGGTTCAAGTTGCTGCTCCAGAACAGACGAGTGAAATGAAAGAATGAAAACTAATAACAGAGTTGTAGAAGTAGTAACGATATCAGTGGTATTCGAAAAGATGAAACATAAACGGTATGACTCGATGAAATTGAATAAACTCTCAAAATAAAAAGTATAGAATCATTTTAGAATTCAAAATCTAAAATAAGACAAAGAGTTAGTGCACCTGCTTCATTGTGAACGATTCTGAGTTATGTTACAGAACATCTCCAACGATTGGTTAAGATAATCATGTGGCCTTCAACTAGGTAGTATAAACCTACCTATACGGCTTAGTCTAGTAAGCAATGACTATATCGACCAACTCCACCTACTGGTTTAACTGTCTCCAAACTCTTCCGCACCGGCAAACATCGAACTAGGTGACGGGTGAGAATATGTAATACAACCACCACCTCAGTCAATAAAGATTCACAATCTCATTAACCGTTTTATCATTACTACCCAGAACGATGTGTTTCGCTTCAAAATTACTTAATTAGTAATCCCATCACTTTCCATACTAACGCGTACTTAGATGATAAGATACAAAGTTAATACAAACATTAATCAATCTAATCAGTAAAATTAACCCTATATTTAAAACCTTTTATTGATGTTTTGATACTCTTCGAATAATAATGAAAAACCTAGAAATAGATATGCTCATATGTCTATTATCCATATGCATGTTGATAATGTGTTGGACAACATTAATCCTTAAATAATTTGTATGAACTTGTTGAATTTAGTTACGTTTCCATTGGCACTTCAAAAAAACATTTTACCCTAAAGTATTAGACAGAAATAAAAAATATTCCTATTTTTTACCTGATAACAGTTGAAAATTGACTGCATATACTTCTCTTTCAGATGAAATGGAATTTATATTATTCTGGTGTCCAGAACCTGTACTAATTCCACCTGTTGCACGTACCATATCCACTTGAAGTTTGACAGGTCGAGCAAGTAAACTTGATCCACTGCCTGCACGACGATATTCAGCTCGAAAACTTGTTGGTGAAATTACTGTATGAACAACACCAGGTGTAGCTAGAAAAACCTTTATAAAATATAAATACAATCATAATGAAGTAGAAGCAGTAAAGTTAGTTATTTGTTGTTAATTAGAATAACATAATCTATAATACATTATATAGGAATAATATATATTTGTAAAATCTCAGTGAATGAATTTCGATAATTTTGATGTTTGATTATGATTCCTTGAAAAAGCTTGGACCAGATTGCCAGGCGAAACGTTGGATTTACTACAAATTCATTCGCTGAGATTTTACAAATATATATTATTCCTATTTAATGTCTTACATCAACTCGGCGCTCAAATACTGTGAAACTATTCGCTCTAATTTAGACGAGAGTTCTTATATAATCTATAATAACTCGAAGAAATAAGTTTTAAGTTCTTAGCTAGTATTATTATCATTATTCTAATATAAACGATAAATTCAATGGGGCAAAATAGACTTAAACGAATCAAATGATTTGGAATTTTCTAAGGATAATTAAAAATCAACATTTCGATACCTTAAAAAATCCATCATGACTTATCTATGTCAATGTCTAAACCAACAAAAGGGAGTAAAGTAGTTGAGGGCATGTGAATACGCCATTTATCTTGGAAGCTTCATCAACCCTTTTGCATTGATGTCTGATAAAATCTCAAAAAGTATTCAGAAAGCTCGCTTAGGTTGTACCAACTTATTCCACCCGTGAAGTAAAATAAATGCCCATCCGACAATTAAATGGCTATTATACTGAGCAGTAGTTCACTCTATTTTACCTTATGGCTAAGGAATGTGGTCTTTAAAAGTAGGGGATATTCGTAAGTGAATACTACTAGTAATATTATTACTACTACTTTTGTATTGGTCTGGATGATGTCACAAGTCAGGAACAAAGTGTAGACAGTATGAAACATACTCATCAATACAAAATATACTCTTCATAGCTAATACAGTTCAGATCAGAACACATTTCGTGATTTAATTGTAACATAAGTGTAGAAAAAGACATAAATTATTCCAGGGTTTAATTTTTCTAAACTTAAAATTAAGAAATATACGCAATGAAATAAATACAAAACATAACTATGATGAGCTCAGTAAAATAAATGGTATTTTTTTAATGATAGTACAGTTGGTAATCAGTAAAATCACTGGTAACATAGATACTATCAGTGATAGCAGTAAAGACGTGAGGTCTCAAGAATAAAAAAATATTCACTAACTATTATTTATTTGATAGAAGCTGGTGAATAATCTAGGATATCTTACGTTAAAATGAAATACTTTTAGGATAATCTTCAACAGATTTATCAGGTAGGTAAATAACTTTTGTATTTATAAGTTTACACAAACCTAGTTGAAGAGAAAGTCAACAGTAAAAAGCTAAAGTAAAACACATTAATACTATTACCAAGTTGAAAAAATATATCTAACAACATCATACAACTTAAAATTAACTACTTATTTTGTAAAGACTCATGTATACGTTGAATACAACTAAATTCCCTATGTCATCAAGTCTGATAACGAGTAATTTGTGGCAACTAACTAGATTTTTTTTCGGTTCATTTCATGAGTCAATTTATTAGCTTCTCTAACTTAATAGTTTTACAGGAAGAAATGTCACATGACAATAGTTTCATGATTATCAATGCATGTATATACTAAGAAAGAGAGAGGGAGAGAGAAAATAGGATCGGAGAAGCGGGGCAATATAGGCATATACTAAATTATTTTTGTTTCAAGGAATTTATCGTAAATAGAGGGAAAACTACAACATTTGTCATTAAAACATATGATAATACATTTAAAAAATTAAGCAATATTTCTTACTTGTACAAGTTCTGCTTTAAGTCTGTTTAAAGCACGGCCCTTAACCATAACAACATGATTTGTTTCCTCTGGTGGAGCATTTACACCTCCTGGGGTACTGCTATTGTTTAATGTCGTTGCGGTGGTAGTACTAGTGACAGAATTTGTTGATATAAATGGTTTAGGTCCACGTCTTTCAATTACTTTATTATTTGAGAACGGGTCTGAAGAAGGATGTAACTGATTTGCATTGAACTGAATATCTGTCGTAGCGCTAAGATGATGCGATTGTTGGTGTGTCTGATGATAATGAAGGTGATGATTATGAGGATGATAGTGGTATTGGTGAGTTTTTGATACACCATCTGAAACACATGAATACGATGGTGATGAAGGTTGAGAAGTTGAAGACTGTGAATCTGTGTTGATATTATTACTAGTAGTGGTAGCATTATTTTCTTCATATACTATATTGAAATTTTTCCAATTCTCTACTAACTCATTACTGGATGTGACATAATCCGATAATCTCGCTGAATTTCCATCCTGTTCGAGAGGAAATTCATTTTGTTCATGTTCATCTTTACTTTGACCACATTCTTCTTTACATTTAGATTGAATAGAAATTGCTAGTGCTGCGGAATCTTGTGCTGCTGCGGCTGCATTCACTGCATGTTGACTGCCTTTAGTGATTACATGACCAGAGGCAGCTGTTAAGAAACCGTTGAACCATGATTTATGAGTTAATCTATGATCGAAAAAAGAAAGTAAATACCAAAGAAAAATGAACACATATTACACTTTGAATTCTATATTAACGGTGCTAATTATTCTTCTTCAAATTACATACATGATCCATGGTTAATAGGAAATATGAATTGGAGCAAAGCATATTATTCTCATTTAACTCTATAGTTATAGTTATAATTTAATGCTCTAAAGGTGATAGATAAATGTAACGCAAATAAATCTTTTAAAACTACAGTAAATGAGTTTATTATTATTATTAGTAGTAGTAAAATGAAATTAAAAAATTGTTAATATTGAAATGACTAATGTGTAGTGTTAACTAGAATTAGTTGATATGTCAATTGAAATAGTGAATTTTACTATTTTATAGCTTAGTTAAAAAAACCCATCGTTTCTAATGTGCCTTTTTCTGATCAAATAAATTTACATGATAGTTTTGTTGCATTTGTACTATGATTAAAATCTGTTCAATTGAATAGAGAAGTTGAAAAATGGGATAGGATATGTGTCCGTGAATTTTGTAGCGCATCCATCAATGATCAACATAAATCGAATATTTAGTGGGTTTTTTTGTTCACTTGGTAAGTGAATGCTTTTTATGAGTATAATTTTCATTAATGATTTCATTTCAAGTTTTAACTTTCATTTTATCGGGGTTTTTTTTCACTCGGCAAGTTGGGATGCGATACAGTAGCGTATTCACTGAAGGCATATGTAGCAGCATTAGATAGTCGAAATTGAACTCCTCAAGGAAAACTCTTCCATTATATACAGCAATGATACACTAAATGGACGGTAAAACGCTGAAAAAGTACTAGATAATGCACTATCTTAAGTACGCGAAATTGGTGGTCATCCTTATAGTCACAAACACTCAGAGAAAAAAGCTATTAGCTAAGAAAAACAGAAAAACTTGGCCTACACAAACGAAGTTTCAACTCTTAAATCAACGAAGAGCGTATTATTTGTGTACTCATTGAGATTATGTAAACGATAAAACAACCAGCAAATTGATTCATCAAAGTTGATGATTTTTTTCGCTTAGCGATTACACTGTTGATTACACTAAATGTTTATGCAAACAATTTCTGATTAGTTGATTTGTAATATTATAGGTTTAGAAGTATACAAGACGTTTCCTAGTTTTACCTAATAAATATGTGAGCCGTTTTTTTTTAACCAATATAAGCACACATAAAATAAAACAAAATATGAAACCAGAATTTTTAAAATACAGTAAGAATTAAAGGATTTTAAGTCGTTCAGATTAGGTAAATGACAATGTCTATTAATTTCACAATAAAACTGAATTATATATCATTGTGTTGTGCTAACGAGATATGGCAACTTGGACCGATGCATATGTGTGCCTAGTCCTACGTTGTAGCTGACTGATATATATAAAGTCAACTGTTTTTCAATGTATATTTTGTACTTACATTTTAGATAGCTCTGTACAACATGATTATATAATTATTATTTAAGTAATATACAACAATCATTGTTTAACTAAATTTTCATTTCAATTTTCTTCATAAAATGTGAAAACGACGTTTATTAAACAGTTAATTAATCTTATATAGTTAAGATCATGAGTCAATTGAGGCTAGACCACCATGGAAAACCTGGAAGCACTGCTTGACGGCCGTTTCGTCCTATTATGGGACTACTCAGTGGTGCGCATCCACGATCCCGCCTGGTAGGTCTTGGGTTCGAATCTCTCGAGGTGGGATCGTGGATGCGCACCGCTGAGGAGTCCCACAATAGTACGAAACGGCCATCCAGTGCTTTCAGGTTTTCCATGGTGGTCTAGCTTCAATTGACTCATGATCTTAACTATATTAAATTACTAAAAATCTCCACAAAACCCATTTAAGTTAATTAATCACCTAAACTAGCGGTAGAACAAAAAATTCTCCTATTGAGGTTACTTCTTTTCGATCTCTTGCAACATTATATGTATTATTCATGCGAAATTGTGTAAAATGTTGTTTGGTTCACTATATTGTGTACTATGATTCCAGTAATTTGAATAAAAAACCTTAATACTGATCACTAGGAGACCTTCATTTTCTGTTCTGAAATTTAATTTCTTTTAAAAAACGTTAAGAAAAGTCTTTTCATCGTGTTAAAATCGATTTGTTGAACAATCAGTTTTTCATGCTATCCAATCAACTTACATATGCTTCGTTCGTTCAATTTTTTGATATGGTTAAGATTAATAAATGACAAAATATCATATAACTTAGGTGTTAGATATGTTATGAACTTACAAAGGGGATGGTTCTAAGCCAGATGATCGTCCGGAGTTTCTCCACTGACTTTGTGTAAAAGAATTTGGACTACTCGGAGGCGTTTCACTCAGTTGATCAGTCGTATGAATAAGGGAGGATTTCTTCCGATGAAATCGTGGTGATCCTAAAAAGGACATTTTTAAATTATTTAATTTTACACGCCATGGTTGATGAGTTGTTCCTGATGTAGGACTTGTTGGTGGAGCATTAGATAATATTGTATGAGATAATATTGGACTATTTGTAGTAGAAGCTGATGATGATGATGTTAATGCAGGACTTCCACAAGTTATATTATCTACAGTTTTCAAACCGTCTAAACGGGGTTTTCTAATCTCAGATTTTAAACGTGGATTTTCTAGAGTTGAATATTTAATAGTTTGTCCGTTTATATCTGGTTGTAGATTTGCTGTCCCATTAGTAGTATGTGTTTTTTCACGAGATATATTATTAACATTGAGATTGTTATTAGGTGAAGACGTTGAGCCTGATTTCTGACCAGATATAGGTGACTGAGCTGGAGATTGTCGTGATTGTACATCTTTAGAATTTTGATGCATTACAGTCTGTTTCGATTGGGATTTTAGAGGAGGAGATGATGAATGAGCTAATGAGTTACATTTCTTTCGAATTGATTGAACACCGCCACCTATTGGAGATGAAGGAGCTGTACTTGGTGAATTAGACGAGTGTATATAATCTAATAATGGGGAATTCAAATCTTTCTCATGTTCTTTGTGAATTGTTTTCACTGAATTTATACTGTTTTGAGCGTCGTTTATAGACTGTGTCTGCTAATCAATGGGAAAAAATACATCAAATTAATATTTAATGATAATAATAATAATAGTGAAATATTTCTACGTACATCATCAGTACAAAGTGAAAGCGATTAAATGAAGTGTACTACAATTGAAATCTGTGTGTAATGGGGTTTCAGACAAACGTATAAATAAGCAACTACTAAGTATTGTGATGAAGATTAAAACAAAAAATCGGAAATATTTGATTCGTGATATTTGTTCGTATGGTTTATCCTGCCTGAGACTGATCGGCTGAATGGATCTGAATTCCATTAAATGACTTTTTTTCGTTAAACGTGCAAACTACACAATCGTAATTTTACATTTTACAATACTATCTGCAAAGTTCTTGAGTGATGAGGCAATCATTTTCAGGATACTAGGTATTAAGCTAAAGAGATTTCTAGTTACTGTTTCTTATTTAATCAAAGGAATTATTTTAAGTCAATAGACAAAATCTGCAACATACATTAAGAAACATAACCAGTAAACAACTAAATTAATGAAGGGTATTATTTACTTTATTTCAACATATCAAAAATTTAGGAGAGATTATGTAAATGAAAAAGTGAGTGTAATATTTAAGATTTCGTTTGAATACTTTAATATTCGTATTAAATCTGAAAATAAATAATACAAATTATTTCACTGCATTATGTGATAGTTATATGAATTTAAGTGAGATAATATACCTAAGGCTGTACTCATTTCAATACTAAATGCGATGTGTTATATCTTTTGAAATTTACTCAGAAAGTACACATCACATTATTAGGTGATTTTGTCTGCAAGTTAATTATTGTTTTAATTTCAATCATAACTAATGGTTATATAAATTTATTTCAATTAATTTTCTACCTGTATTAGACTCTGTATATTTTTAATGAATCGGTGTCTGATTAACATTGTTCAGGGAGAACAGAGATAAAGTCACTTAATAGGTTGTTTATTGATTAGACAATGAAAGGAATATGGAATGATTACCTTCTGAAAAGATTTTCTATACGTTTCTATAAGTAATGAATGATGTATTGTCAAATTATTGTCAAAGATATGGTGAAAGGTATCACACTTAAATCGTTAAAAGAATTTATGTTGAGATGATTTAATACAATAAACATTATCGTCCTAGTAACAGTTATTGTCATTTATTTTAAAATATTAAAGATTCCCATTATGAAAATTAGAATAACACACATATAAACAAACAATATTGTTTTCAATTAAATTCATATCAGAATTTAGTCTGATATGAATATGGAAATATTTAAAACAGTTAAGGCAATTTAAAAGTTAATAATCAAAATTAAATAGATTGTATAACTACATATAATAGGTAAAAAGTACAAACTGATATTAAGTAGGCAGGTGTATTAGTGTAAAACACGACAATAGGTAGGAGGAATGCATTTATTGTAAGAAGCTAAAAAGTAAACATATAATACATTATATATATTATTATACATTATATATATATTATTATTCAATCTTCCACCTGCATTTCCCGGTGTGTTCTGCCATCTAAACGGTATTCTCGTCTGGTTTCCAAGTGTTTCACTAACGCCATGCTTCAATGTACTGAAGCTCTTCACTCCGTCTGACTATTATGGCAACTTGGACGTCATGTTACGCCACACACACTACGTACAAGCAATCTTGTGAGTAGTATCAACTACGCTAGTAGTAGTGTTGAGAATAATAAAATAATTCAAGTTCTAGTCAGTAGTTCAACATAGAAAGTAGGTTGAACTTAGATACATATACTTTAAAATAAAAATCACAAAACTTTATTAAAATTAAGTAGAAAGTGTGTAGATGATTAGACAATAGTGAATATAAACGAAAAGAGGCGAAAAATGAAAGACTAACACGAGATGTGAAGAAAAACAATAAAGTTGGTTATTAAATATATATTCGGCTAAGGAATAGACATGGGTGTCACAAATTTCTTCTGAATACATGAAGAGGTGTTAGAGTTTCCGATACCTATAGCTTATACTATACATATGAGACGGAATCGAACCCCATTAAGAGATTAAGAAGGTACATGATAGATCACTTGAAATAATTTAGTTTTATCTACTATATGACCACTGTCAACCAGGTGTGCCAAGATACAGTTCTATCTTGTGTATTTAATAAGAAACGATGGTTTTAACATATATCATTGATAGTAAAGTTTTGATGAGAAACCATGTGTAGAAGTATCATGCTACCATGGATTTGTTTGTATCGAAAAAGTGTACTAAACTTTTAATAATAGGTAAGTGAATATGTTTATGTGCTTGGAAGGCTTTCTATGTGGGGTTTTAAAGGAACGAGAGAGATATCTGGATTATTTTCCCTAATTAAAGCAAAAAAATTAATTGAATTAACTGAATTCTTACGAATTTCAAAGTAAAAAGAAGCTTCTCCAAAAAGTATGGATAGTGAGAGAAAAATATCCCAAAAAATTGTAAAACTGACAAATGAAAACATACAAACCAACAAACTTTTAATTGAACAAAATAATTTTTGTCACATTTTGTTTTTTTATTTCTCGATCTTAATCGCTTTCTTTCTTATTATTCAGTAGTTTTACATATATATATACCAATTGTGCGGTTGTGTACATGCACGCATATTTGTTCAGTTATATAATTGCTGAATAGAATGAAGTCGTTAGCCGCTAGATCAAAACAAATAAAGATAATCTATGATTCTTCTAGATTAGAAATTATTAGTTTACACTTTTTAACATCATTGTTACAGTTAGGTTTTCATATATGAATCAGTAATATGAAGATATGAAGAAGAAAAGCAGATAAACAAAGAACTGGACATAGTAGTAAGGCATATATATATATGGCTGTCTAGTTAATGATCTGAATAAGATACAAGAAATCGATACGATAATCAACAGTTCAGCCAACCAACTAAATAACTATATTTCTACAAATAATTGATCTCCACATGCGGATGTATATTTTTCAACTAGGTACACATATATAAGGAGGTAGAAATAAATAAATAAAGTGGAAAGACATAACATTTGTGCATTTATGCGTAAATTTATTTCTTTCTTTCGGTCTATAGATGGGTTGACGGTGTTGAAGTAAACTGAATGGATTAAAACATATTGGTTTGTACTCTATTTGAAATAATAATAATAATAATAATAATAATAATAATAGAAGTAGCGATAATGAGCAGTTATCGTAACAATTTTACCAATCTTTAAAATGAAAAGTTAATTCAATCTACGTTCTTGGTGTACTCAATAGATAATATCTAGTACAGGTTTTTTAACACAAGGATGATGATGTGCTGCAAATGTGTATTGATCAAATTTACGGAGGAACATCAATCCATTAGGATAGAATTGACAAGAAAAATAGTGGAGTCAAAATCATTGTAGTAATAATGGTAGTAAGAGAAATTGAACATCAAGAATATGATTCAACAAGAAGGAATTGGTTAAGAGTAGAAGATACTCGTAGGTTACTAGTATTT
>NC_031497.1:21490622-21496747 GCF_000237925.1 Schistosoma mansoni
GGTTGGAAGAGAGTTAGGGGCGGCCAAACCAAAACATGGCATCAGTGCTTGAAGTCACTAACTTCTAGTCTGAGCCATGTTGGCAGATGCAGACTACCTGGTTGGGGTCCGCGTGACTATCGTAACCAATGGTTGGAGACTCTGTGTGACATGGCTCGGAATCGATCACAATGGCGTAGGTGTATACACTCTTTATCTTCCCTTAAACCTTGAGACTAAAATTGCTTCATATCTCTCTTCCTGTACTATATCCTTATATACAACCTATAATTTATATACTACTACCAACACTAAGTTAACTACTATGAATCCGGTGTTGATCTTGTTGTGCTAACGAGGTATGGCAACTTGGACCGATGCATATATGTGCCTGGTCCTACGTTGTAGCTGACTGACTGAAAAGAATAAAGAATTTCAAAATTTAGAATCTAATAGAAGATAAGAACAAAACTGATTATATCTGTTCTAATACAATTGATTTTGAGCCATGTTAAGTAAATTCAATATATATAATCAGATCACTTTGCCAGTAGTAATTTAATTCATGAATTCAAAAACCCATTCAACTATATAACCGTAATCTTACACAATACATTTTATTTATTAAATGAGAATAGTTTGTGGGGATAATACTAATTTTAAGAAATAAATAGATGATCCATTAATGTAATGAGCGCTGATGTAAATACTAACAGTTAATTCTAATGAGCACAAAAAATAGTACATGTAAATGCGTATTAAAAACTATCATTGATAAAAGATTTAACGGGTGATTAGAATATTTTTTTCCATAATATACCGTTATTATTTGATTGTTGTAGTGACGTCTATTTATCCTGACTGAAACATATCTGACTCGTGATTTACAATAAGCTAAAGATGAGGCTGTTCCAGTATTCATTGGTTATTATTCATGGAACTTTGAGAAAGAGACGTGACAGTAAGTTTAGAATTTATCAAGTGCAAATTGTTAAATGAGTACCTACACCAATTACCCATCGCTTTATGCAGAATACTGAAATAATTTATAGGCATAAACCTAATTCATGTTTCAATACAGAAATGTTCAAGTAAGATAAACAAGTACACTTTTTTATGAAGATGTATGAAGGTAACCATAAGTCTTGTTTTATCGGAATAAAATCGACCATTGAACATTTTATTATACGGGGTGTCGTATAAACAAATAGTAAATAGTGAACACTTATTAACTAATGAGTGTATAAATCATCACTCAAATTAAATTAGATCGATCTAAATAGACTGAAACATTATACTAAAACTTTGCTTTATAATGATAAAATACAAATTTTATTAATATCTGTCGTGTATATAAATAAGCTTGTGGTGTTATTGACTCTTCTAAGATAGATGATTTCATTGTGGAACTTTCATTGTGTCGTTGAGGAACAACCTTATACCCTATTTCACGTAGAAGTGAGCTTCTTAATGATGTCACAAGCATTAAATCATTTCGCTGTCGTGGCGTTGTTTTCTGTCCAGTTTTCTTTGTCGGTTTCATTATTTTCATTTGTCTGTATATTCAAGTTGACTATTTTGTTTAAATTAATCTCTAACCATTTGGTCGATTGAGTTTTTCGCATGGATCAATATACTATCACGGTGTGTATATTGACTGTCAACTGATCTGAATGTCAAGGACCTGGAAATTAATAAGTATTCTTAGAATTCCCTCGATTCAGAATTTTGACGTTTTCCCAATAGATTTCATGTCCATAATTGTCCGTGTCATTACATCGATAATTCTCGTTCGCCTATGTGTACGTAAATAGGATCCATTTGGAAAGCTAACACAACCAACTAATTTAAAGCTTATAGAATAATTAGGAAGCTCAACTCTATATATATCAAGTATTGATAATGTTGTTCAGATCAATAATGGAAGTTCCACAATAAAACGACATAACTTAAAGTATTCAATATCTGGAAAAGCATCTGCTTGAGCTGTAAATCTTAGCGCTGTCTACCAGTTTAATGCTCTATTGAAATAAATAATGTAGTACTATTTATACTTATCCTGTGCTTATCATTACGAGGCATGAGCTAACTTTGAATAATGAGGGGAAACGGATAAGCGGAAGACCAAAAAACACACTGGTTTGAGAATTAAAAGCAGACATCAGAAGGATGAATAGCAACTGGAAAGTATTGTCAAGGACAGACCTCCATGGAGAACGCTAATGAGCGGTTTATGCTCCTCCATGAAGGTTAACAGGCATAAGTAAGTTGTCATGGTTCTTACCATTATTATTGTTATTATTATTTAAAAATACGTTAAATATTAATCAAACAACGTAATGTTTATAAGAAAAAATACAATAAGTTAACTTACTTTATTTAAGTGATTTTCTATTGATTGTTTATCAGCTGTCATCAATAGACTTTCAGTATTTTGACCAACATTATTTTGATTATGATTCGCTGGTGTCATTGTCGTATTCACTGTCGTTGTTGCCGTCGTCGTTGTTGTATTAGTGGTTATTCCTGTATTCATTATTTTATTCGATTGTATAGATGTGGTGGAATTGGTTAGAATTGAATTAGAATCTGTAGTTACAATCGAAGATGTAGAACGTGAAGGAATTAAACATAATGATGATGTTGATGAAACAACGTTAGGATTTACTGTTGATGGATGATTGGTTTGATCAAAAACTGATGGAACTTCAGTGAGCACCGGTAACAGTCCAATACTGTTATTATAATTATTTGTCGTTGGTGTTGTTGTGGATAAAGAAGGTATAGTCACGCCAGGGCCCGATGGAGCCGGTAGCATAGAACTATTATTATTACCACTTGCGAACGGTGGCATAAAATAGGGTCCAGGTGTAAATGAATGTGGATGAAGATGAGGAAGTAGATGATGGAATGGTGGTGGTACAAAATGAGGTGGTGGAGCTAAAGTTGTTGCAACAGGAATAGGAGTCATTGATGGGTGAAGAAAATGTTGTGGTCTATGACCAATATGTGGAATGCTTCCAAAATAGTAAATATTAAGATTTGGATGTTGTTGTAATTGCGGTATATGGGATTGTTGGGTACCACCAATTGAAGAGTTAGAAGTAATTCCATGAATTGGAAGATTCGACGATAAATTAGTGGTACTTGTTGATACATGATTTGTTGAAATATTACTGGTTAAATTACAGTTATCAGATGACGTAATTGTTACTGTGTTAGATCGTGATTCAGATGTATTTGTAGAAGATACTGTAGATGTAGTTTGTGATCTAGCTGATGGTGGGACTGATATGGATACTTGTATAGGATGTGAGTTTTCTAAGTTTTCACATCCTACTGGTCTGTAATGAACACGTTGAAGGGAAAGTGGTGAACCTAATGGGCTAACAGCAGGCGTACTAGATTGACTATCTAATCCACTAGAGAATGATTTCTTTCGTCTAGTTGAATGAACAATTGAAACAACAAATTTAATTAACTATTATAAATGACTAATTAAATAATAATTAAAAAACTTTTAAAGAGAGCAAAGAATAAATTTACAGAAAAACTTGAAATAAATTTATATGAAGGAAGTCATTAATAATGAATGATAGTAAACAACTAGACGATCTATTTCATCAAATTTAGTTTGATACAGAATATTGTCCAGGGGATCAACAAACTAGTTCATTATATAAAATCGTGAAGCCGTGAACAGTGGAGTTCAACCAGGTCTGTTGTGAGACAGTGACTCACTGAAGATAATGGTGGACGGTGGCGAAATTTCGTGGATTGGTTGAAGTTAGACATTAACACCGTTGAACACCGATTCAGTGGTCTATAGGTTAAGCGTTCGCGCGGGAAACCGAAGGTCCTGGGTTCCAGTCCGTTTGGTGCGGGATCATGGATGCACATTACTGAGGAGTCCCATACTAGGACGGAACGGCCGTCCGGTGCCTCCAGGTTTCCCATGGAGGTCTAGCTTTAATCGACTCATGAATTCAACCATTAAAACGAGAATTTGTTTAAAGTGTGTGAAGTAACTTAAGTGACCTCATGAAGTAACATTCAACAATTAATTAAAAGGTTAGTATCATAATAATGGATTAAAGTATAAGTGTTCAGCGAAGGATCAAACACGATACTAGCGGAAATGTAGTGATTCAAAGAAATTTATTTTTGTAAGTTGAATATTAGAATGTAACAAGAGGAAGTGTTCATTGAACAAATTCTTTGTATTTTGATACATAACTTAAGATTCTTCATGTTAATTAGTAGATGACATTTCAGTTATACGGAAATATAAAGATGAAACACATATAGTTTATTTTACCGTTGACTTTGATGGAAATATTAGATTAATAATGTCATTATCTAACTAAGCACAAATTGTGTTTCAAGATCTTAATATAACACAATGTTAATTGAACAATTGATATACATGGTTCTCAAAGAGTATTATTCAACTGTTCACTAAAAGAATATTAAACAGTGAAAATAAAATGAAATAACAACTTGTATACTATTGTTTATCTTGATTTCAACACCCAGTATGGTAATTCTTGTCAATTTAAAGCAATTAGTCCCTTTGATAAATTTCGATAATGTAATAAGAAGACGAAGATTATCAGAACTATGTGATGATATATTAGCGCAATACATTTCGAACAATCTTGTTATGAACATTTATATATAAAAATAAAAGGTCAACTAGACTGGAAATGAGGGGTAAGAGACTGGAAATGAGGGGTAAGAGTAAACAAGGATAATAATAATAATAATAATGTTAAAAAAATTTGACACCTAATCACTCTGGCTAATAAGCTAATATTACCAGGGTAGTTTTAAGGTGAGAACAAACTGTTTTTGAATACATAAAAAGGGGGGTTCTTGTCAATCTGTTGAAAAGAAAAATTATTAACAAAAAATTTCGAATCTCATCACATACAATACAACAAATAAAAATCTAAATAGCTTTGGAGTTCTCGATAATAATTTTCTGCTTTAACTATGTTGATCTTTAAAAATTTTAAAGATCAAGATCATTTCATTCTTTAATGATCTGACATCTATAAATTGATTTTATCACTAAACCATTTTGTTCATTCATCAATAAATTATCCAAAATTATTATTATTATAAACCGTTTATAAATTCCTAATAATAATAATATTATTATTATTATTATTATTAAATGAATAACATGAATAACTAATTCTAAGAAATAATTTATGGATTCATTCGTTATTTAATTCATGAAATATATTTAATTATGTTGTATTGTTCCATAGTAACAGATGAACATCTCTGCAGTTTTGTTTGTTTACTTCAAATTATCACTTCAATTTATCATTGTGTTAAAGATACAAATAAAATTTTGTATTGTCTTTTATATACACAAAAAAAGAAGGAGAGGAAGAAACAGAAGAATTTACATGAAAGTCAAAACAAAACAAAAATCTTTACTAAATATAAAGTTAATAAGAATTAATACTTCGCCGAAAATAGGTTATAAACAGAGATGAAAGATGACTAATGGTTAATATTAGGACGTGCGTTTCTTCTCATTTAAGACTCTTCAGCTGAACGTACCAGAGTTGATGGTCACTCTGGAACTTGAACTTAGTGCCGTTCTCCTTAAACGCTATCGCGCTATTCACTCAGGAAATGAATTATTTGCTAACATCCATCTCTGCTTATAATGCTTGTGACATAAGGAAGCATCGAGGTAATTCACACAGGATGTACATATATCAATAAGAAACTGATTAATTGCAGTCCTAAACGTCAATGAGAAGATTCAAACAACCAATACAAAAATGAACAAAAATAAGTTATTTGACTTCTTCGTTTTTGAACCGGTAAAGCTTTCTTTCTTCACTGGTTTTGTTCTTTTTCTAGTTTTATTTGTGGTAATCACAAACTAGAATGATCCCATTTCTTTATTCTTAGTAATAATAATGATAATAATATTTATAGCCTACAATTAATTGTAACACAACAAATTATTAGATAGATATGTGTATATATTAGAGAATACATTCAACAACCATGTGATTGACTTTGTTTATTAAAAATAGTTTTACGTGATTGTTTAACTATGGAACCTTCACTGTTCATTTGAACAATATCATCGGCTCATACTTCAAAGAGAAGTGGGG
>NC_031497.1:21496947-21500997 GCF_000237925.1 Schistosoma mansoni
ATATATATATATATATATATATATATATATCATATTCAGAAGTAGAACCGATCAACTATTATTAATATACTTATCCATGTAAAGTTGGTAAAGTGATCAAGATTTTGTTTGTACATTTGTACCGTGATTATTAGTGGAATCCAAAGCACGTGCTTTATTTACTTAGCAACGATGATGTTCTCAAATGCTAGGTCTCAAATAGGATGAAACTCATGTTCTGGACTCCACTACTTGATACCCATTCTAAATATTCAGTACAACGAAAAGTGAGTTTAATTTAAAGGTATTAGTGTTGATAAAATCTGGTCAATTTAAATTAAAACATCAGGAGGTATCTCATTTGAATATTGAATTTTAATGATTTGGATGACTCCCGACCGTGGCAGTTACCTTGACGTGATGGTCGGACTTGCATATCATGATAAACAAATCGAGCTATACTGGCTGCAACAATCGTTCCTCAACGTCCTACCATAACAGACAGACTAAAAGCAGAAAACCCAAGGTCTGAAGGTGAAGTCGTACTGCTGACTGTACAGACATGTGATGGCAGTAAGGTGCTTTCTTTAGACAACCAGCATAACAGCGATGCTGTCTTCCCACAAGGAGGGGTGGGGTCAGGGAAGGTCGACAATAAAAATGCTCTCCCCGACTTATCCCACGGATATCTGTCTCTTCGGCTGTAAGGTCTCAACAAGTACGGAGCTAACACAAAAATCAATCTCAAAAAGGTCGTGAGTGACCGACCTCAAGTAGTTGTCCATTGGGCACTGCGGTCACACTCTCAGGTCATTAAGATCACTTCTGATCCAATTTCTTTTTTAGGTACCTCCGGAAGAACTCCTAAACGGTGTGGGCAACCGGGAAGTGAAAGCCACTCTCATACCTCTAACAGCCCTCAAGATCACTGTATCCATAATCAATCTCACTCCTCAATTCCTATTATTCCTCCTAACAAATGAACTGTTAGTAGGTATGCTAGAATTTATCAGACTAACATTAGTTTATTCATCAATATACATTTTGTGAATCATCAATAATACCTAACTAGATTTATGCTTTTACTGAGAATATCATGTCTTGGTAGAAGCAAGTTATATGAAGCTTTTGAGTTTTGGACAACTTATCTTTGATTTCACTGTTTCTAACCAAGAAGTGGTATTAAAATAAATAACCATATTACTAAACTATTAACATGATAATAGACCCCCTTATAGGTGCCAACCACTCAAATTAGTATTAACGTGAACGATTCAATCTATAGAGAAAACAAAAAATTATAATCCTTTCAGTAAAAATACATCAAAATGCTTAATTTTCTGTTTTTATTAAGCCAAAATGAAGAAAACTTATAATTGTATTACTATTTATGTGCCCAACTAGTCTATCAGTCTGTATAAACACGTGATTATGTGGGCAGATACAGCTGTGTCTATGTGTTTATTTGAATATTGTATAGTGTGGAAAATAAATCCACCATTAACGAAAGCCGATACAGAGTATTTTTATTGATTATACATTAGTTCAGGGAACAAAGGTTGTATGTGTGTGTGGGAGAGAGAGAGAAGAAAATAATTCATGCCAAAGTTTGAAGAGAAAAAGAAATTATGAACAGAGAAGTAAATTAGCACAAAAAAAGTTTGAATGAAACAATTTTTTTATGGACAAGGAAAAGAAAAAGGAGCGGTCAATTTAGATTGTGATATATTAATTAGGGCTATTTATGAATGTAATAAGTACCCATACATTTAACATACAGTGAACTATAAATGAAAGAAGCACAACTAATTTTACCACTACAATCATGAATATCAACATTTAATTAGGCATAAACACTTAAACCATATTACTAATGATACTGGCACATATTGGATTAAAGAAAATCCATATTCATATATGTCACATGTACACAGTAACAATTATCATGATAACAAAGATATTGAAGATATGAATAACAGTAGACAAAAAAAGATGCATTAGTCTAGACAACTGCAACTACAAATTTTATAAATAAACAAACAAAATA
The DNA here is from genome assembly GCF_000237925.1 of Schistosoma mansoni. Taxonomy (NCBI): domain Eukaryota; kingdom Metazoa; phylum Platyhelminthes; class Trematoda; order Strigeidida; family Schistosomatidae; genus Schistosoma; species Schistosoma mansoni. The sequence continues at coordinate 21,498,974 of NC_031497.1, forward strand.
TAAATATTTACAGAAAGAAGGAAGTGAAAATAGGCAGGTACAAAATGATCATAAAAAGTGTGAAATTTTTTTTATTACAAATTAAGTAAAAGCTTAAATTTATTTGTTGAAGGGTAAAGAAATATCAGATTATATAGGATTAGAAAAATCAACCGATAAATTGATAAACATTATACCACAAAAAATCGATTTCCTCTTTTCTTTCTTTCTTTCTATTTATTTATAAACAACTTCATCAAAGCGACCATCATCGGGTTTTATTTATATATACACAAATGGGAATATCTATTCATAATCTTTATGTTAATATTTTCCTATTATAATGTGTTCAAGTTGAATATGAGAAAATTGCATAGTATTAACTATTTATAATTTTTTTATATATAATTGAAATCATGAGTCGACTTCGCGGATTGGTTGAAGTTGGACGTTAACACTGTTGGATGCCGGCTCAATGGTCTATCGGTTAAGTGGCTTGCGCGCGAAACTGGTAGGTTCTTGGTTCGAATCTCGCGAGGCGGGATCGTGGATGCGTACTGCTGAGGAGTCCCGCAACAGGACGAAACGGCCGTCAAGCAGTGCTTCCAGGTTTTCCATGGTGGTCTAGCTTCAATCGACTCAAGATTTCAACTATATATAAAAAATTACTAAATATCTCCACAAGCAACCCCCTCTTACTAACTTCATTTACTTAATTTGTATATTTTGCTGAATGAATTCATAGGTACAGAGTTGGATTAATTTTCTTGCATAATAAGTTATAGAAAAATAAAGTACTAATCGATTATCTGAAGTATATAAGACTAAAACTGAGAATATACCACTGTTATTATTATTATTGCTATTACTACTTAGTTAACAAGTTGTGTGGAGATTTTAGAATTTTAAATTACGTACTGATCTTAGCTAGACTAAAAGTGAAAACTAGTAAGCACTGGAAAAGTGTTTCATCATAGTATAGAACTTATAATCCATGTGCATCCACAACATCGCCATAGGAAATAGCATCCAGGACCTTCGTCTAGCCCCTAAACTATTGAGCCGGCATCTAACGGTCTGTATGTCTAATTTCAAAGTAGCGAGGTATGGTTATATCTTATGGTTGGTTGGTTTAACTAAGAATTTGATTTAAAACTAAGTGTACATAGAATCCGATTTTGTTGCATCAAAGCTCAGTAAAGATGTCAGGACACTATGCAACTATTAAGACTAATATAAACCTAAGATTAGATTATTTTACTGTACTAGTATATATTACATCTTTATGAAGTATTATGCTACGGAATGAATGTGTGACCCGTTTTATAACAAATTACATATTTCATAACACAGAGATGTCATACAGCAATTGGATCAAAATCTAACAGCTATACATTTGTACTACGTATTTAAGAATAAGCATGAAATTAAAACTAACGATAAGTTTAAAAATATTTTCTCTTTTTCTATAGGTCATACAAAATCCTAGATTAATAAATGTATAAATTAAAGCGAATAATTTTTTTCTGGTTAGCGTTTCTTTAGCGAGTTAGTTTTCTACGGGATGGGGTCGCTAACCCCATGTCCAATCCTCCTCCTTTATCTGGGGTTGGGACCGGTAGTAATCCCAGAGGGGCTCCAGGCGGTAGGCAGCATCAACGATGACCACGGTGGATCTGATGATGTAAGGTGCAAATCGGCAAAACAACAGCAGCATGTCTACAATTGAAGAACATCTGGAACTCAAAACAACTATCAGTCAACAAACATCAAAGTCACAATTTTCAATACAAATGTCAAGACAGTTCTATTGTAGGGAGCGGAAACTTGGAGAATTATGAAAGCCATTATCCAAAAGATACAGTTTTTTATTAACAGTTGTCTACGCAAAATACTTCGGATCCAATGGCCAGATACTATCAGCAAAAACCTACTGTGGGAGAGAACCAACCAGATTTCAGTGGAGGAAGAAATCAGGAAGAAGCGCTGAAAGTGGATAAGACACACATTGAGGAAATCACCCAACTGCGTCACAAGGCAAGCCC
>NC_031497.1:21501226-21538248 GCF_000237925.1 Schistosoma mansoni
AAGAAACTTCTAACAATAATTACTTTTTACTTTTTAGCGGATTTACTTAAACCAATGAAAGAAATTACATTTCATGGAACAGTGTATAACATCAAACAGAGAAAAGATAATCAGAGTTCAGTTAGTTCATTAAAAAATTATTAATCATTATAAATTGACTTCAATACAACTTCTAATTAGAGTATTCATGAGAAACAGAACAAAAAACATACTAATATAAAATTAAAATTAAACTTACAATTTTTGTACAGCTAAACCACGACGACCAGATAATGGGGAACCTTCACTTAGATTTCCAAGTGATAAACGTGATGAACCATTTAATGTTAATTTTAAACTATCTATTCTTTTACGAGGTGGATCAGCTATTATTAATAAAAGAAAAAAAATAAACAAGTCCAGCGGAAGAAATGAATATTTAATGGTTGTTGGAAGAATAAAATTATAAAATTTAATAGTAATCATATGGTTTAATTAGATTTAAACTTTATTTACTACTTATAAGCTAACTAATATTATAATACAAGCAATAATATTGATCTATACATGAAGTAGGTGCATACATCAGTTGATATTTAGTAAGATCATAAAAAACACGACAACTTATAGACTCAATATGAGACTACGACGACAATCTATATGTATATATATACTCTAATATGATAGCTAATGTCCATAAACCCAATGGACATTAATAATTTTGAATATCGATCGTAAACAGAGTGGAATAACTTTCTTTACCACATTCAAAACTTAACCCCTACATGTGTAACCATAAAATTAGAACAAATACATCGAAATATTTTCGAGTGAATGGACGAAATGATTCATAAACTGTCCATACTCAGACGATAAAAGGGGAATGAGCAAAACAAAATATTTATGGTAGTACTGATAAAGAAAAATCAGTAGTTTAGTAGTCTGATAAGCATATATGAAAAACAAACAAACACCAAAAGTAAAAAAAATATGATTTACCAATTAACTTACAGGTTTATCGATATGCATTTTGTTCATATCGGTTTATCAGATAACTAGTACGAGAACTAAGTACTGAAGTATTTAAGTCCAAGAATTATGTCTATTAAATATTAATCACTTAAGTCAACCATATTAATGTAAATGACATAAAACAAATCCTGTCCACAAATAATAATAATAATAACTATTATTATTATCCTACGAGATAAGGAGCAAACCTTAGAAAATAAGATCTAAGTGTTTAATAAAGCATCAATATTTATTGTGATGGATTCATGATCCTATTATTGCCTGTTTGGAAAGGCATATAAACGGATCATATAATTACGTCATTTACAAGGTGGTCAGTGAACAAAAGGTCTAGTGAATAATCTGTATCAAGGATGTTTATATACATAATTTTGTTTACTGTACAGTTAGTATTTATTCATCTGAAGCCACATTTTTAAAGCCTTGACATAAATCTTTAAATCATAGGTCGCAGGCAAATCATGTCAAAATACAAACCCACTTATGAAAATATCAAGTTCCAAAAATGAAGCTGGTTGAATATGCTATTGTTCAAGGTAACTGACCATAAAACCTACACACATTTTACGGCTAAGACCCTTAACTTTCAGAGATCATAGAGGATTACGGAGTGAAATATTAAAACTTAAAATAAAGATTTGTAAAACATTGATTTGCTATTTTACACCTTATTTAACTCATCCACCAAGTAATTGAGTATAAAGCACAGTCTGAGTGAGAAGGCTAATGATACTCGGCAGTTGCCTGACCTGAAATAAGTGGAGTATGGTTCGTATCTGGATCTCAGTAGTTGAAATTCGAATCCTTTACCCAATAAGCTACCGCTTCAAATTATTTCCCATGACAGGAATCGACACCAGTTATTGTTTACTTGTCAAATTAACAGCTAATAATGGCAATAACACCTAACACATTCTTATATATCATCGTATTCTTTTGACAGATTCAAAAGCAATCATAGAATGATTACATGATAGCTACTCTTTAAAATTAGAGAAAGAATCTACGGATCATGTATAACATAAAATGATTAATGAATGGATTACAGAATAAAATTAATTGAGTGAAAAAATGTTTTGAGCAATTTGTTAGACAAAAAATAATGTAATAGTTATATATAGTTAGACAATTTAAAGACTTGAAAGTCAAAGTCAGTGAAAAAAATAGAATATAAGGACAAAGCCTTTTAACTGATAAACAGCGAGCATACTTTTGAACCTTGTTATGAACTATAAAAACGTTGGATGAGACTATGATATGCCCAGAAAATGAATTCAGAAGTATCATTAAACAAGATGTTAGCGTATGCATTTCAACATATTTCTCCAGATATTACACTTTCTCTTGAAAGGATGTACAGCTAACGACAGTAACTATGTTTGATAAAACTAAATAAGCCATCGGTAACAAAAAATAAAATAATCGAGTCGAAATAGTCAACTGACAAAACCAAGAATAAAAAATTACTGAAAAGAACATTGTTTCATTAATTGTGCAGAAGTGTAGTATTATAATCTTAACATTAATAACACATACACAGTAGGGAAATGACAACAGTATATGGTTACCTTTTGCAGAACCTAGGCTTTCTACACGAGTCACAAAATAATCATTATTTGAGTTTATAGCATTGTGATGAATCGACAAATAATTAATGACAAGTGAAATACACCGAAATTGAAGAGAAGACAATTGACATTGAACAGTAGAGTAGAAGGATGACGATAAGAAGTAAACACGTATGCAGATGTGATTTTATGTCAACATCACCATCATCATCATCGTTAGTAATGGGTAGAGAGGTGACACAGCCAAACGAATGATTATTAGATTGCAAGGCATAATTTTTTATTATTGGTAAGTTAATTTGTTTGTCAATTTCATTGTGAAATACAAAAAAAAGAACACAGAACACAAAAATAAAAGTGAAACTCAACAAAAATAATTTATCAAATGAACAATAAACAATGCACCATGTTTTTCTAATTAAGCAAACTCAACAAAAGAAAAAGACCACTAATAACATTGTGTAACTAATGCATAAAACATTTTAACAAAAACAATGTTATATGCATATTATCGAATCCACTCAATGGTTCAAAACATGATTGATTTAAAGAAGGAACAAAATATGAAATTTAAAAAAAAAAGCACGTTACCATGATGAATACAACAGTCATTCATCAGTCAGCCAGTCATATCCGATGTGAAAGCTGTTGTATATATAGATGTATATCAGTTCAAATTGTTATTTCTACATTAGCATAATGCCATGCTAGAATAGTACAAAACAAATTTTCAATAGCTTTACAGAAATAAAACTATGTCTCATTATCACATAAGTGCATGCAATTTAATTTCATGTGTTATGCATAAATGCGAATTATTTATTATTTTGTGGTTATATATTCGAATGGACGGATAATGAAGTGAACAAGAACCCATGAGAGCACAATCGAATGCATTTGACTACAAAATTACAGAATTTCTTAGTAAAATCATACAGTAAATAATTAATTTGCAAAATATCAATCGTCTCAAACTAGAATGTTCCTTCACAAATGTGAATAATTCGTCTCGCACTTCACTGTTCTTTCACTTCCATACTAATCGCTTTCTATTCCCATTTTTTCCCTTTCGATCTTCTCAACCTTCTGCTGCCAGACATGCTATTCCTGACTAGCGTTATATACTACTTATGTCGATATAAGTAGCAAACACCACACAATACAGCCAAATGATTGACAGAAGAAAGTAGAACCAAACTGAACTTCATCTCATCAGACAATATACCCAAAAAAAAACCAAACAACCAATAAATTGTGAAATTAGCATCGGTAGTAAAATTAACATATTTTTTACTGTAATTATTATTATTTCCATTTCTTGATTTTTATTGAAAGTCAATTTATAATAGGGATATACAAATTGGATTGGCTTACGCAACACACTGAGATTTAAACATAAATTATTTATATAATGTTAGGTGTATACTAAGAAAAACAATTTTATTGACTTGTTAAAACTTGATTGTGATTAGTATGGTAATGGTGATAAAATGATCGCTTACTTGGTAGGAGAAATACAAATATAGACGCTTTTAAATTATAAGAAAATAGATGAATAAATCACGATCTAAATTAGACAAAAGAAAAAGGTGATCTATAGTCAGAAAATTATAAATTTGATGGTTTGTTTAAGCTATGAGTTAAAATTCAACACTTTTGTGACTATCTGGATTCAGTAGCGAATTAAGTAACGCGTTGGGTGTTCGAAATGGAAGATAGTGGCTTTGAGTTTCAGTGAAAATATCAACACAGGTAAATGTACATTCAAACAGAACAAATCGCACGTACTGTATTCGTGTTAGCCAATAATTAACTCCGCTTACAAACTTTTGTGATTTATTGGTAATATCGAATCAAAATCACATGCTGAAAGACTGATTAATTGCAGTCCTTACCACCAAAAACGAGAAGATTCAGACGTTTACAACCGAAATATAAGAAGAACACTTATAATATTGGTAGTATTTCAAAAGCGATTTTGCTTTATATACTTGGTCCTGACCCACGACTATTATTGTGACAGCTATTGATGTTAACTAGCTTTGTAAACATTGTGGCACTGATTCATGTATCATTTACTGGATGAATATTTATTCCAGCTAAAGAAACGAATGCACTCTTTGAAATGCAAAAGAAATCATGCAATGCAGCTATTAATTAGTAAAATGCATCAAGTGAAATAAATATAGGATTGAACATCAGCGTATACGAAATGTGATTTGTTTTCGCTTAAACTAGTTGTATTTCTCTATCAGTTTTTTTATAGCCATATAAGTTACTACCGTATAATAGAATCAATTTCACTTTGTTTAACTTAATGATTATATTAGAACAGATAGTTTTCTCGACTAACAAAATTAAGATCATTGGTAAGCATGATATTCTGTGAAGGAATATCTTTTTAATAAATTGATTATCGAGCTGCACAATCGCATATCTGTTTATAATTTTTAGAGGTACTTCTGTAAGGAAATATGAACAATGGATAAACATAACGTGATAGGCTTTTACACTATATGACTTAGTATTATAATCCTTCTGGTTATATCAACATCCTTGTTTCGTATTTTGTAATAAAAATCAATAACCTATTGGTCAATCAGTTTTTAGTTTAGCACAGGGATGCGTTCACCAAGTTGCCATATCACATTAATACAATGAAATGAAATTAACATGATGAATTACACAATAGATCAAAGTAATGTAGAACCGTAAATAATGAGAACCATTGAATATTGGGAATATGTTTCGAAAAAAACAAACAGTGAAAGATATCTATAAAGGAATACTAGGATTCAAGATCGAGAGAAGGATAAATACTGAATGAACCTGTGGTATTTCGGGAGATAGTAACCCATATAATCCGGTTTGCAAACATCGATTACGGTTATCGTGCCAGCCCCAATTAGGTAATTTACATTTATCGATATGGCTCAGATCAATAGTTAATAACTTTATAAACTGATTAGTGAAAAAGTATCATCATAAGTATCATTATTATTATCTAAGTTGGAAGTCTAAAACATGACATTTATAATTTATATTGGAAAATCAAAATAAACGAGAAGATAACATAATGAAGTATGCTAACTAGTAGTACTGGTTTTTGAGAAATGATAAAATCTCACCATCGTTTTTATTGATACACAAGTTTTATTTTCTAGATTACTTATTCGATGTTAACGAATCTGTAAGTAAAGACGGACTGTTATTATTGTTTTTTTGAAATGTGTAAGTCTACTCTAAGTAGGAATATGTTTCTTTTCATCATTCCATTTAGTCTTTTTTTCAAAAATAAAAAAATAATATTTGTGGTTAAAGCAAAAGTCGCGCACGCAAATACATAACACTGATGAAAGCAATCATAGTAATAATAATATCAACAATTACAATATCATGCGAGAATATAATTGAGAATATGCAAAATGAACGTTTGAAACAGATTACTGAATATAAGTATTTCTTTTTTTTTATAAAAAAAAACAAAACAAACACCATCCAAAAAGTTCTATTTAGGAAAACATAACTCAAGCAGAACAGAATGGAATAAAGAAATCGAATGAAATGTATGTACATATGTGTGTATACTGAATTGAGATAAGAATGATGATATGACTGAATTATTAAACACTCAGATGAATGAATGTAGGTAGTCAGTGAATCCGAAAAAACGATTAACCATGTTTAAATGGTAACAGGATGGACAAGATAGAAGATATTGGATAAATACAAAGTAAGCATAGAAATGTACAAGCCATAGTATTAATTTCAATGAAGTTTAGTTTTCGGAACTTAAAATTAGGAATAAAAATGTTTAATTAAATTTAATTAACTTCATATATTCAAAGATATTTTTTATAAATAAAACAAACATGAAATCGAATACCAATTATATTCATATGTTAATGTTGTAGTTCATGGCCTCGGTGATCATAAACAAGCAAGTCTCATGAATATTAATTATACTCTTCATAAAAGCTCTGAGTTAAACTTGTTCCTGACGTAAACATTCGAGTTTACCAGATGTGATTCTACGATGTCAAAATAGAATTTATAAACTTACTAACAAGTGATATATATATATATATATATATATATATATATATATATATACTGGCGAGACTATAATTTATGGACGAACCAATCAGGTATAAGATAACGGGTCTCAGATTTCGGTTCGAAATTCACCCATCCATTTGGATAAATAAAGTTTTGGCATTATGACGTGTCAGTTCGTGATGAGAACCCTAAGTATAATTTCTAACCTTAACCATGAACTGTAAATCATAATTCGAACTCCTCACGCTAGCGTCCCTCAAAAGTCGTCCATAAATTATAGTCTCACCTATATACTTATTGTCTACATGATTAAACTTTGTTCTGAAATTTTAAAAAGTATACTTGTATAACTCAGTCAGAGAGTTCAATAAATGCCGACAAAACCCTGAAATCTTTAGTAGGATATTAACGGTCTATGGATGCCTGGAACCTTCAGAGAGAATATTTCACTCCTGTAAAGTAATTTAAAGTGGACTGATGGGGAATAAAATTTCCTTTAATTATGAAGAAGGGCATTTTGTTTGTGTCAAAGGTACTGTAATTTGATAAACTCCAAAAGAGCACTTTTATATGAACCCATATTTCGCTAGTCAATAAACTAAAAAGCCTGATGAGACTCTTAGGATAAGTGAACTGACCGGTGTGTTAAACGTGTTCACTTTTTATTGTAATAGTAGTCCTAAAAAAAAAGTTTATATAAACGCAGAGATAGAGAGGGAAAGATAAAAAGAAAGTCACCACAAAAATTCTCCTAAATATGCTGTTTCTTAGTTTTTGAAAAACGTAAAATAAATTTTCTGTGTAAATCTCTCGAGAAGCATGATGTACTAAATACGTACAAAAATGTGTGATACTATATTTCTACGTTGAGAAATAAAAATATCAAAGTAACCTTGGGAATTATATCATAAAATCGAGTCATGAACAATCGTATCATTCCACAGTTTGAAGTAATATTTGATGAATGAACTAAGGAAGATGAATTAAAGAATAAACTGAACTAAGTAATAAATTACTAGTGTATTCAGTTAATGATAGTAATATTTCAGTCTTCCTGAATTCTATAATAGAGAAGATAGTGATAATGAAACAAAATCTGTTACTTTGATCAGTAAAAAAAGCGAAATATTAAAGTTTTATGGGAAACCAGTGAGATAAATTACAAAACATAAAGATCATACATCCTGATGAAATATCTGATTAAATATGATAATAATATAATTAAACTGATCCAAGGTGCTGAAAATGTATAAAACACTGAAGAGATCTGTTCCGTTAAACATGTGCCAATCAATGACTGGTAGTAGTTGGGAAAGGGAACGATTTTTCTTTTCGCCAAAAATCAAATCTCCACAGACACAAATCATTTGGAACATCGAAGGACTAGTTGACTGCAATAATCTGATACAATGTAGGCATAACTTAAAATCTGACGAATTAATGTTTTTGTTTTTGGCTTACGTAACTCTGAATTCTTGGTTGTTTTTTATTTTCCTTCTAATTTGATAATAGAATAGATATGACAGCTGGTGTGAAAATGCTATGCATTGTCAATTGAACAATCATATGAAAAACTTCCACATACATTTGGATAATAAATATTTACCAAAATGTTCAGTAGCAAATATAAATAAAAGAATTTTCGTCGGAAAGTAAGTTTTAAAAAACTCCTAGGTGAGGCAATTTGCTTTGTAGAAAGGTCTCTCTCTCTATATATATATATATATACTTGTATATATCTTTTGAAAGGTGTTTTGAATTAAATTGGTATCATGGTCTACAATAGTTTGAAAGGACAACTAATAACTCAGTTCTACCTTTCACATGGATTTACATAATTAATAAGAAAATAATACTTGATTTGTAATTTATAATAATAATTATAATTTATAATTTAATAACATCGAATGATCGTCGCACTATACTTAAAGGCGTTTGGATTTTGGATTTAAGGATTGAAGCCCGACCTAGTGACGCTAATCGTGAGGTGTTCGCCGCAAAATATGATGGTCTTATGTTTGATCTCCAGATGGTCGTGGGCGGACACTAAGAATCCAACTGTTGCTGCTACCTTGACATGATGGTCGGACTAGTCTATCGGGATAAACAAATCGAGCTATACTGGCTGCAACAATCGTTCCTCAAGATCCTGTCATTCCAGAGAGGTCGGTTGAAAAGCGGTAAGACTAAGAGCAGCAAACCCATGGTCCGAGGACGAAGTTGTACTGCTGACTGTACAGAGTTGTGACGGAAGTAAGGTGCTTTCTTCAGACAACCAGCATAACAGCGATGCTGTCTTCCCACAAGGAGGGGTGGGGTCAGGGAAGGTCGACAATAAAAATGCACACCTCGTCTTATCCCTCGGATATCTGTCTCTTCGGCTGTAAGGTCTCAACAAGTACGGAGCTAACACAAAAATTACTCTCGAGAAGGTCGTATGTGACCGACCTCAAGCAGTTGTCCATTGGGCACTGCGGTCACACTCTCAGGTCATTAAGATCACTTCTGATCCAATTTCTTTTTTAGGTACCTCCAGAAGAACTCCTAAACGGTGTGGGCAACCGGGAAGTGAAAGCCACTCTCATACCTCTAACAGCACTCAAGATCACTGTATCCATAATCAATCTCACTCTTCAATTCCTATTATTCCTCCTACATCAACTTCCAACACTAAACTTCCTCCTCAAATGTCACCATGGCCAACGACTCTAGTGCGCAAAATACTATCCCAAGTCTACTGAAACGTCTCTCCAAACTATACATTGGAACCTTCAATGTACGCACCCTAAGTCAAATCGCCCAGCAGGTATACTTGGCTAAGACCCTAGGATCTCGTACCATTGATGTATGCAGTGTCTCCGAAATACTCATACAGGATCTCAGTGTGGTCATTCACTTGACCTCACCTCGCCAAAACGTAGAGCCGACAAGATACACTCTAAACGGTACCGTAAGAACTCGGAAGGATAAAGACACACGTCGTTACCTTTTCGTCGTTTCCCCATGCGCTATCACTGACTGTAGCCCGGATGGAGTGGAAAGTGGACTTTGCAGAAAGCTTTCTGAACTTCTTCAAAAAGCTAAACACTCAGACATGGTTTGTTTGCACCTCACTGGACACAAAAAAACCACATTACGAAGACTCATTAGAGTTGAACTCAGTGACGAGAAAGACAAAAGTAGATTCCAGGAACAACTGAAGTCACATTTAGGCAGTTCTGATAAAGAGGCTGACCCAGATGTTTCTTGGAAAGATATACAAACAGCTGTGGAAACAACAGCGACACCTATTAGTGATTTCAACCAAAAGGTCATGAAAACCAGTGGATTTCAGTCACATATATTGCACTAACAGATTCTCGTAACCTCATTCTATCAGGCTCCGAACACGATGAAGAGTGTAAACAAATCAGATCTAGGTTGATCAAAAGTCTACGGAATGACCGTGAGCAGTGGTGGGCAACGAAAGCAAAAGAGATGGAAAAGACAGTGAGGTTGTAGGTAACACCATACAACATTTCAGACTAATAAAAGAAATTGGAATTAAGAATTCAAGTGTAAGTGAGACAATCTCGGAAAAAGACGACACTCTTATCTGCTCAGGGTCGAGAGGTTTAGATTGATGAGCGGAACATTTTAAGTAGCAGTTCAGCTAGCCTTCAGCTACTCTACAACTACCCATCATTTCCAAACAGTTTGAATGGAACATTGATTTAGGTCCCCTTACTCTAGCTGAAGTTCAAAAGGCTATAGCTAGTCTGAAACGAGGAAGAGCAGATCGATTGGCTCCAGAGGTCTTTGAGTATAGTGGTCCAATTTTAGGGATTATGTTGACTAATACTTTAACTAAAATCTGGGAACTCAATGTGATCCAATCTAACTAGTCTCAATCACTTATTGTCCCAATATATAAGAAGGGGTCAAAATCATCTGTCATCACCATAGAGGGATTAGTTTGACTAATATAGCATCTAAAACACCAGCTTCAAAAATGATCCAGGGCCTAACAAAGACTTGTGAATTGCAAACATGAGAAAAGCAGGCTGGCTTCAGATCTGATCGTGGCTGTGTTGACCACATATTCACTATTCGTCAGGTTTTAGAACACAGGCATGCTTATCGGCGTTACACAATAACAGTTTTTCTTGACTCTGTAGACCGAGAGGTTCTGAGGCAGTGTCTGTCATTGAATGGTGTACCTCAGAAGCACATGAACCTTGTGAAGGCTTTTTACTCGAACACTATCAGTCGAATGAGAGCTTATGGCGAACTGTCATCTGATTTCGCAACCTCGATTAAAAAAGATGAGTATACTGCTCGGCAGTTTGTTCAGTTTTACTTAACGGCTGCGAAACGTTACTATTAAGGGCATAGGATACTCCCACGTTACTAGTATTTAATGACAGGTGTCTTAGAAATATTTCTTGCATCTTCTGGGACCGATGTATATGTGCGCCTGGTCCTACGTTGTAGCTGACTGACTGAGTAGTGAGCTTAAGCGCAGGGTATTAGAGAAAGATGGGGGTTGTAAATCTCCATTGACTGAGATGGTTGGGCCACGTGTTACGTATACCTGAACACCGATTACCACGACCCGCTATGTTGACTAGTATTGGGGATGGTTGGTAGAGAGTTAGGGGAGGCCAAAACAAAACGTGGCATCAGTGCTTGAAGTCACTAATTTCTGGTGTGAACCATTTTGGTAGATGCAGACTACTTGCTTGGGGTCCGCGTGACTATCGTAAACAATGGTTGGAGACTGTATGACATGGCTCAGAATCGACCATAATGTCGTCAGTGTGTACACTCATTGAATGCCCTTAAACCGTGAGATTAAAATTGCTTTATATCATTCTTCCTACCAACTAATTCTTTCTTCCTGTAGCCCTCAAATGCCCTGGTACGGCCGAGAGTGAGGAGAGTATGCTCCCCCTCTCGAAATGCTCTCACATGGCCACGCGTATATAACCTCTGCCAGGGAAGTCCTACCCACTGCCTTCTCGTGGCACTACTGGCACCCGGGCAGTATCACAGCCCTTACACAAATCAAAGGAGATTTGTGCGGCGCATATATATCTGGTGCTTCCTTGTACCAATATTTATGTGCTTAAATAAATAAAATAAAATATCCTTATATATAATTTTTTTTATATATTACCAGCATTAAATTAACTACTTCTATAAATTTGGTCTTCATCATGTTGTGCTAATGAGGTTATGGCAACTTAGACCGATGTATATATGTACCCGGTCCTACGTTTTAGCTGACTGATTGACTGAACACTTAAAAGTTGCATAGTAGAACAAAATGGCAGTCCATTGCCATATAGTACCTAAAATGTGATCGATCTCTGACGAATACAACCTATGATAACATAGTATATTGAATATGATTTTAATTATGAATGACATTCAATCATTAATTACATATTGCAACTATTTAATTCATATTATCAAGGCTGTTTTAGAGGTGCATAGTATGAAACCTCATTCTGTATCCACGTGACTGTTTTAATGATTGTCTATGTGACTGTTAATAAAGGTATGGAAACAACTTTATCAACATATAATAATAATAAGTGGTAGTAATAATAATAAATAATTATGATAAAGGGTAAACAAAGGGTAAACAGTGATATTTTAATTTCTGAATATGGTCGTTTTCTATATTGTAGATCTTATTATATTTAGTCAATTGGAATAAAAATTCGAAAGTTTGTTGATTATTAATTGATAATGAATTAGAAGTGAATTAGAAGTTAAAAATAACTCAGATGTACTTTTAGGTATGTTGAACTTTAAAAGATAAGTTAATAAATACTTATTATGAATAAGGTATATATTTAATGACCGTAACTTTCACATGCTTTATTGAACTCGGTAAATAGATAAATTTAGGTTATGAAAATCTAAATTTGTGAAATGTAGGGTACATTAATCTTATCCCTTCTAATGTACTCTTTATTTATGGAAATAAATTTGTTATGTCTATATTTACATTGTTTCGAAATATCGTTTGAAGTTAAGGTCTTTTACTGTCTTGTCATAGCCTTATATTTAGTTTAAACGACGTGTCATTTGTATTTCAAGAATAAATATAAATCCAAAGGGCGTTATTTTGGTAATCAAGAGTGATGATCAACTTGAATACTCGAAACTTCCGAGCAATTATTATTGAGTTTACAGGCGATTTTTCACAATACATCATCCTTTTAATCTTAGCAGCCTTTACGGAAACACTTGACATTTTTTGAAAGTGGTTCAAGTTTTACTTCAGTATTTTATTTCTATAAGTAGTCTAAAATATTTCATGAATTTCCGGAGAGGTTTTCTGGAATTTGATCGAAACGTTGATATCGGGTCTTTACTATTAGTTCATCTGTTGGACTGACCAAGTAGATTCAAGTAATGTTGATGAAAAAAACTAACCAAAATTCAGTCCAAAGTACAACTTATTAACAAGATCATTCAATATGGACTATTTAATTGAGCAACTTTGATTTTACTGAATTCCCAACTTTTAAATATAGTGAATATACACTAATGATTAATTGAAGATCTAATTACATCTGATCATCAATGCAAATTAGACAGTAGAGATGTTTTTGATAGTTCTTTAAGTTCAATGTTTAAAGGTCATCAAATAGTGAGTTGGATAGTCTGAGAATAAGTTAGTCAATGAGTCACTTTATTGACTGTTGTTTCGTAGATTTCCAATCAGAATCTAAACGTCTTTTCTCTCTGTAAAGCTAAAAGCTTACCTGAAGACCCTGTAAACTTAAGGTATAGTATTTAAAAGGAATTCTATTCTACTTTGGGGATGGAAATGTTTTATTTAGGTTGTTAAGGTGATGGAAAAAAAAGAACTCAGTTAGTTACCTTAAAATTTGAAATACATTTAACCTAGATTATAAATTATGAAAAAGAAATATTCATGTCAAAAGCAAATTACACTTAAAACTAAAATAAATGAAACGACAACACATAGGGTCAAAAGTTTTCGAGTCAAGAAATTAATGCAAATATCGGTATTTAGCAATGAAGAAGAAATTCAGTATGGAGTGATAAACAAACGAACTAATATGACAGCATATAGACATTTGTATTTAAGGTCACACACAGTGATTTAAACTTAATCTGACCTTAGTTTAACTCAACAGTTAACTAACTATTTAAGAAGGCCTTTTGATATTTTGTATCTGTCATATGAAGATTATCAGATCGATATATATTCGAAGCTTTTTCATCATCAATTATTCCCTTGGGTTTTCAAATTAGGAATAGACTCGTGAATACTACAATAAGCTATCATCATTAACCAAAGAGCAACGATCAGTGGTTAACAGGTATGAGTTTTAAATAAATGTTTATTAATGTTATTTAAATTTAAGAACTTTCAACAGTATAAGGATGCAATTATCTACAAAGTTTAACTAAACAACTTGAATGTTTCGCGCCGAAAACTAATGATCATGAATCAATCTGTTAAGATACTAACAGCTTGAACTGAAAAAGAAATATAGTGTAAATGTAAGAGAACTAGATGAAGGAAGAGAAAGATGGAGAGGATTGTGCAACCGTTGTTAAAACTCAATTGAATAAAAGTACACATTTAATATTTCAATTTTTGATTAAATCCAAGAGTTCACATTTTCAGTTTCAACAAGAGGTGAGGTGATTAAATGGCTTTACCATTCAGCGCTCCTAAAGTTAAATTAATTAGTTCGTTCATTAAGTCACATTCTGTTGTGCGCGGACAGTAGTCAATTTAATGTACTATCTGAGAATTCATTATAGCTAAGATTTATATACATTCATTGTGTTAAAAAAATTTTACAAATTCATTTTTGTATTGGTTTTTTGAATCTTCTCATTGAAGTTTAGGACAGCGATTGATAAGTCACTTATTAGCATTTGTGCATCCTGTGTAGATTGCCTCAATATTGCTTTGTATCACAAGCATTACAAGCAAAGATGGATGGTGGCTAGCAGTGGAATTCAGGATGCACATTTCATCCTATTTTCGACTTGTCAGTTGGATGTGCCTGTATCCCTGGTACTAGGTTCGAGTCCCGGATTGGACATCAACTCTGGGGTGCAGGTACACTGAAACTTCTCCACAGTTCATTTTAGAGATAGTAATCATCGTTGTAAATAAAAATACATATGTGACTGTTGTTCTAAAGTAAGAAAACACTTAAAGAGAACTAACTTTGTTTTCAGCAACAACAATCTGATATATATATATATATATTGGTACACACCATAAATAAATAAATGATCATAGATAAACAGATAAAAATATTTAATAATCTTTCAATTATATCACACTTGAAAAGACAACGAAGAACATCTATACGGAAAATGCTAGCTAAACACACACACACACATACATGTGCATGATTGAATCTATAAACGTAAGGATAGCACAAAATATCGATATTTTCATGAAATATTACGAGCAACTTACGAGTACTACTCCTAGATCGAATTTCATCTGGATCATCTGAACTGGGATTTCGTAGTTTACGATCCAATAAGAGAAAATAAATAACTTTCTCAGTATTATGTCTATTTTAATTGGTAGAAAAAAAAGAATAAATTAAATGAGTAAATAAATTCAGGAATAAAACAAGGTTTTGAATCTTTATCTCTGAGGTTCAAAACTGACTTTATCTTCTTTCGTTTGGATACTAAGAATAATTTTTTTTACAAAACTATTTGGTTCAAAACCCAGTAAACACGAATCTGTATTTCGTTAATGAATTATACTAAATTTTAAAAAAGGTCATCATGTTAAAATTGATTTGAATAGTGTATAGAAATCGAATTTTATTGTCATATATTGTAGACTTGTCAAGGTAATTTGAATACTATCACATTTCTTTATATTTTATCAATTATGAAATACTTTTCAGCACATATATGTATCATATGAGACGGTGTCATCGTCTATTTATATATATAGTAATCATGTACGGTCAAATCCTATATACTTACACAACCTACGTACATCATTACCTTAACATATAATATGGAATAGGGAAATATATTCTTACTGAAGTTTTCATAAATGTTGATGACATCCAACGTAATCAGCATGATATATATATATATATATATATATGATTTATTGCAGTCAGTTGTTAAATTCATCATATTTTTTTTAAAAACTGATATTTACATATATAATGTTGTATGAGCTGTCACTATCCTAATTCAATTTTATTAGTATTTAAATTTTTTTGAATATGAAAATCCTTCATTGAAGTGGTATGTAATCATGTTCCACTATTGACTGAAGTAAATAAGAAGCAATCGATTTTTTAAAAAGAGATGATAACGGATTCTTTCAAGACTTATTAACACAAAAGAAAAAAAAGGGGCTTTTTCTTATTTTAGTTTCTATACACACGATACAATTATTTGCACAACTAAAGTAACGTTAAATCTTTAATAGATTATGAAATCTGTTTAATGAATATACACTGAAATTATTACGCACTTTTACACTTAAAATAGAAATGATTCTCCTAATATTCATCAGGTAACTAATTCAATAGTTATTACACCAAAGTCTCCTGAAACACTATTTCGTAGTTTGTTAAAAAAAAATTGTTACTGGTGATTGAACAGTTATCAGCTAAATTGAAATAACTTGTATTTTCAATTTAATTTCCTTTCGAGTTGTCAGTCGAAGTGTCATAATCACATATTCTGTTTTATGGAAGTTTTGAAAAGCCTAAGTATTTGCTTGATTACAAGTTATATTGTGGATGGATACACTAATAACACTATTTTAATTGGTGGTTTAATATTGAAAATATTTATGTTGACTAATGTACATTTAAGTAAGAACAATATTGTAAAACTACAATCACTACATCCTGAATAAAATAACAAATAGAATATACCTATGTAAATTAGTTTTAAGTAATTGATTGATGAGAATAATCAATTTCAATTTGAGTTTTTAATGTACTCAAACCAGAAAATAATCATAGTTGATCATCCATTCTTAGTTTCTTTGGATACGATGGAAATTCATTTGTTTTTTGATAATTTTTATTTACTTTTCCCAAAATGTATAGTTTCACTATATTTAATTGACGATTTTCTAAATATTGCGTAACAGATTCATGTATATGGAAAATATTACTATTGACTTCAAAAGTTTCGGAAGGTGATACGTCTATGACCACTTTTGAGTAAAGTGATTTCAAACAGAAAGTATAGTACAAGTATATAAAAAGCTAGGAATTATGAGCTCTAGTCAGCAAAGACCTCTTAACCATTTTCATATGACGAAAATGTTTTCACGAAAGCATGCGGGGTAGTGCGTTCGTTCAGTATTCACACTGGTGGTATGTATACAGAAATTGTAACTGGAAAACAAAAGGCTTTAAATTTTAATTTATAGGCGGGAATTAATCGCAAAATCTTTAAGCAAAAAACGACAAGTAGGCTTTGTTCAATTAAAGGCACTGTTTCGATAAATTGTACATAAGAAATGTGGTTCAAAAGATATGATGAGTATTCTTAGAAAACTATCTAATTTTGAAATGATTAGCATATACAAGTGATGACAATCTAACTTTAAGTATACGAGTAACTGAAGGCTACATGGAATGAAGAAAGTTCCTTACAAGACATATTAAACTTCGACAGTGATTCAATGGATTCCAGACTATTGTTTACACTAGAATCTATTAAATAGCACTTTACTTTCGATCGTTACACACTTCAGCACAATAAACAACACAACTACTATGTCAGAGTTCACACTTGCGCCTAAAGTTTAACTTTTTCAGATATAAAGGACGGGAAGTCAGCCATAATATCTCTTCACTGAATAATGTAAATATTCTTGAGTTATGTCATAAAAACATCGAAAGTATTGACTATTGATTGTTTACCAAAAGGCTAGTAACACATCATTTGATTTGAAGCAGAAATGGCTGGTGGATAGCAGTGAGATTCAGGATAGGTATTTCATCTGACTCGGGACTCGTCAACTGGGAAAATCCAAATAGCCTAGTTAAATACTATTTAATTTTACTTCATCACCTTAAGAAATAATAACTTCGGAAATTTCAATAATATATCGAATGCCAAACTGATCATAAGAATAATAATATTAGTACACTGGTCAAAAATGTATGCAATTTCATCAATCATTCAACTTCAAAATTCTATTCTTATTAAGTAATTTCCATTAACAAGGAAGTAAGGAGAATAAATTTTCTCTGTAGGGTTTTCTTAACAAAAATATAAGCAAACATAACAATTATACTTTCTTTTCCCATGTCTAAACTAAATAAACCATACTACTTTAGTAAATACAGTGGTCACAATACTGTGGAACACAATTGTTTTTTACAAATATGAACCAATCATAAACAAAGTCATTTTTAACGTCTATCATCGAATATGTATGTTTCAATCAGAAAAACTTCCTATATATATCAGTCATTATTATTAATAATTTATTTATCTTATCGTTGTTTCAATGTCCACCATTTCTTACAACTAGATCTAGACATAATGAAACGAAGTTTAACCGTTTTTCAAATATGGAAAACTTCATTTGAATTAATTTAATTAAAAGATTGGAATAAGACAAAAGTACTTTTTCCTCGAAAATGTACAGACATATATTTATTTTATGAGAAAGTGTACAAGACATCTACTCCTTTTCAACTACTCAAAATAGTTTGCCAAAATTTTTCATTTTTTGTGATAAATGATTGAATAATAAATCAAAAATTTTCGTTCTACTTAGTGATTTATCAAGCTTTCATGTCTTGTTGAAAGATAATTAACTTAATGTGGATTGAATAGTTGTTGTTGATTGTTTAATACGCTAACCTATGATTATTGATTAGATTTAAAAAGGAACTATGAAATAAGATGGAAATTGTTACAGGTGTTACAGTTCCGTAGCAAAAACAAACAAAACAGATTTTTCTGAAGTATAAAGTTATATTTTGTATGACCAGTATAAATGCGCTACCTACCACCTTCGAGGTATTAGGTATTTAATGTTGACCCTATTGATTGAAAAAGATAGACTACAACAATTACGGATAAGAAAAATAATTATGGTGTATAACAAAACATTGAATATCCCAATTACAAGACATATATATATATATATATAATAATTCTCAGTGAATTGATTATTCATTTTCATAATTTTTTATTTAACAATAAGAATATAAACCATCAGATTTGTAGCCTAAAAGGATGATTTAGATGGAGTTTTGCTCTCTGAGCTGTTGTTCTTTTGAACAATGAAAGCTACACGACCAAATCATCCAGCTCACAGAACAAAACTCCAATTGGCATATATGTATTATATTACGATGTGTCCGACCATGGTACTATCACAGTACACAATTCTCTCATATATAAGCCCAAGCCAGATACTTGAGTGAACAGACTTAGAGTGAAAAAGAAGCTTTAATGGATAAACCGGATAGAAGGATATATATAAATAAATAGATTCCTTAGGAATTGAAGCCACGTATCCAACCAATGGGGTGTGTCTTGTTTCTTAGAATCTTGGCCAATAGTGTGCAATAGTTACTTGACTGGAGTCCGATAAGCAGACTGCATCAACATGTGCATTAGTTGAATACAGTGAGATAAAATTATCAAGATTTGTTAGGGTAGGAAAATTAGTAACACTATTGTTCGAAGTTGAAAATATTAAGCATGGACAGTATGATTCCAGAAGGCAGAATAAATTTGCGGAATAAAAGGTATAGAATAATTCTAGAACCCAAAATTCATTGGAAAACGAAGAGATAATCCATCTGCATCATTATGAACGATTCTGAATCATGTTACTCAATATCTTAAAATATTGATTACGGTAATCACGGAGACCGAAACTAAGTCACTGGAATCTACCTACACGTTAGCAAGTGAGCAAGGAGTTAAGAATAATTCTGAACAAATCATCATTACTATATAATCCTGAATTAAAGAATCCATATATATTCATTTTTGTATTGGTTATTTGAATCTTTCCAGTGATGTTCGAGACTGCAATTGATCAGTCTCTTATTGGTATATGTGCATCCTGTAAAGATTGCCGCGATATTGAGTCAAGTCACAAGCATTATAAGGCAGAGATGGACAGCAATCTGCATTGGATGCACGTATGTCAATAAGGGAATAATCAGCTTCGGTCCTAATCATCAGTGGAAAGATTCAAACAACTAGTACAAAAATGAATAAATCTTCACCTCATTGCACGAGTTAGTGAATATCTGGACACAGTAGCTAAGTGAATAACGCGATGGCGTTTCAAGCTAACGGTACTGGGTTAGAGTCCCGGAGTGAACAGCAACTCTGGTACATCTAGCTGACGAGTCCCAGATAGGATGGAACGCGCGTCTTAGATTCCACTGCCAGCCACCATCCGTCTCTGCTTATAATCCATATAAACATGTTGTTATGCAAAAAGCATACATTAAAGATAAGGAAAAAGAAAACAAGAGCATTATTTTCGAACTTACACTGGAGATAATAATTCTTCGACTAGTCTTTCTTGATCGCGAAAACATTGTAAAGAAGTCATTGTAGAAAATATGTCAGGATCTATATCCGCACGTGTAGGAATAATAGCAGTTTGCACAGCTTGAGTCATAGGCAGCTCCAAAGGTAAAGGTGTATTTTGGTCACTGAAGGTGAACGAGGAAGTAATATAATAATATCAATAATATTAATAACAATAATAGTAATAATAATGGCGAACTCAGAAAGAATAACGAGTACAAAATTGAATAAGGTTATTATTTAATAACATCCCGAAAAATTTATTTGTCTTATTGGCTTTTACCTAACGTTTAAGCTTTTCCACTTTCTTATATCTATTTAATAGGGATACGTACTAAATAGTAAAATGTTGAGATGATATGGAATTATTGTTAACTCTAAGAGAATTTAGATAGGAGAATAAAAGTATAGTTGACCAACGATAAGAATTAAAAAGAAAATAACCATAAGATAACTAATAGTTATATTGTTTCATACACATAGTTCTTTTTATTATCTTAAAGAGAACAAGAACAAAGATTGGTGCAGAACAATATGAATTCATTTTATTTCGTTAGGTTCTCATCAGCTGACTGATTTCAATTCACATATTTATTACCAATAATCAATTTTCAGTTGCTTCATCACACACTATTTCAATGTTCTGGAACTATCCCTCCCAAACTTTATTTATCCGAAACAAAATTTTTATGACCTCTATTGAAATCTTCACTACGTCATGAAACACATATTCATCTTTAATCAATATCGTATTTATAAGTATGTCAATATCTGTAATAACATTGATTTTAAAATATTATAGGTTGTAAGCATCTGATGAGAACTTAATTAAATAAAATGAATTTATATTATTCTGCAACAATCGTTGTTCTTGCTCTCTTCAAGTTATGTTGTTGTTGAATAGTGAGCTGAAAAGACATCATAGTACCATAGTACCATAGTATCATAGTACACCATGTACCTATTTATATTCGATAATTTTGATGTTTGATTATAATTCCTTGAAAAAGCTTGGACCAGATTGCCAGGCGAAACGTTGGATTTACTACAAATTCATTCGCTGAGATTTTACAAATATATATTATTCCTATTTAATGTTTTACATTAACTCGGCGCTCAAATACTGTGAAACTATTCGCTCTAATTTAGACGAGAGTTCTTATATAGACATCATAGTTGTTCAGTTTTTAGTGGGGATCGATAAAGAATGAAGAGTAAACGTTAACCTGAATGATATAACTTTATAGTGAACTGTGCTTCTAATATTGGGTGATTGGAAAAAATCATTCGGAAATCCTGAACAAATATTTCACGCTAATCAATATTGTATAGCAAGAGGTGTTTACAGTTTTGATTTACACCATGACGAAAAATCACTTTGATTAATGACTAGACTATAAGATTAATAAAGTCTGATCAGCAGTTATACCGATTCAGTGATTTCTATCCAATGATCGGCTAGTCATTCAGTGTTATAGGAAGTAAATCATGGTCTAGATAGCTACAAGAGGACATCTTCGACTTGACATGGATTTGATATAGACTTGAATGAATGAAGAACATATATTTCCTCAAGAGTCTAGATACTCCACTTGCTAACGAGTTAAGTCTAGTATTAAAACTAGGTCCTACGAATATTTAAAAAAAAACACACAAAACAATGTGATAATCGTACTCAGTGATCAACCAGAAAAGTTTATAAACAGAAACAAATCTTAAAAATTTAGCTTTTAGCAAAAAAGAGTGACGTAATGCTATTATTATAAATAAATGTTAATATTAGTAAATAACAATACAAATCTAACATCAGTGAAAATGTAATAATTGGAAATTAATGGCAGGATTCCATCATAGATCACAATCTTTGTAACGAGACTGTAAACAAGTGAAAATTATATGTCATTAGGTGATGAGTGTTTTTTTTTTAAATTTTCACATAAGCTGTAATGCATAGTATATTCACAGGTATGTAATATATCGAATTCAAATATAAAATTATAAAGTTTTTGGCAAAAAAAGAACAACCGAGAAATCGACTATGAATTTACATCATTAAACAAGACAGTATAAAATTGTACAGAAAACGGACATTCTAAGTGATTTGTATGAATGTTCAGTATCGGTTGTGAATAGATTATTTCAATGTATTTATAATTATTGTGGATAGAGATCTGAAGTCGAAGCTATCATTATTTGTGTGAATCACAAAATACATTAAATTTTCATGACTGATTCTCATTTTTAGTAAACTTTGGAATGGTGATGAAGAGTGAAATCCAGAAGGCGTATTTCGTCCTATTTGAGAAATATCAACTGGAATATTTGCATTTCAATGTTACTGTTCGCACTTAGACTTGATTTCAGTAACTACGGTTTTAAAAGTCATCATGTCATACACAAGTTAAACTATTCAATGACTGAAGCCATCAAATTTTCAAATAGGTATAATATTTACAACTAGTTGTAGGAATTTGTGCAATCAGTCCTGAGTATTAAGAACGGGAAAATAAGTCCTATAGGAATAAGCAAAAAATGGGTCAACCTTATTTTTTTGAAGTAACCTACACGAATATAAGCCTCGATTGAACTGTTATTACTGTAACATTGAGAATTAAGAAAACAAATGGATGATAACACATTGAATTTCAAAGAGAACCGAAACTAAAACATCTGAACACAATAGTTGGTTTATAATGGTTGTTTTGTTTACAGAAATGTAATGCTTTTCAGTTGACTAAAGAAAATGAAGAAAGACATTGAAATTAGGAAAATTAAGTCAGCTCATGCTGAGAATAAAGGGTAGATCGTCTTTCTCGATTATATATATATATATATATATACTTCGGACAGTTTACATGTTTTTAATAATGTTGTCGACAGTATGAAACTTTGAAAAACAGCTGTTAAAAGAGAAAACAGTCAATGACTTTCATGATAAACAGATATACATAATTTACTTTTTCAAAACATATTTCATGTGAATCAAAGAGAGAAGTAGGATGGACATGTAAAGAAAAAAAAATCTTAAAAAACCTTTTTTAAAAGAAAAATAACACCACACGTAATGTTAGTCACCAGTTAGAGGACAGTTGTTTCTGATTTATACCGGTAGCTGACCAAGTTGTATTCGAAAACAAAACTATCCAAGAGATATTTAGGGGAAAAGTTATTAGAATCAATAGTTATTCAATATAAAAGTTTCACTCATCAAAATCAGACACAACAGTTTACATAGTAAATTTCGTATTGAATACTTTTAAAAATAGTACTCATTTACTCTTTTGAATACGTACGTGTGTTACTTAGACTTGAAAAATCGTCAGCCACTCAAAACTGTTGCTTAGACGTTTGTTCTTCTAATACGAATTGAAAAACATTACCGTTAATTGTGATCACTAGTAAACATTCGGTTAGTTATGAAACACAAATTGGAGATATAATAATCTAATGTTGATATGTAGATAATTTTGCATGAAAATCCAGTTAGTTATTTGTAGATAGATATAGATCTTAAGAATAACAATTATGACTTACTGACTATCTCAATTAATCCTATTATTTACAATGTTGAATAAATCAAAATTCAAATCAAGATCTATAATTTATGAGACAAAAAAAAACTAATCGTATATTAAATCCAGATACAGTGAATAAATCGTGGAGATACTTAACATTTAAAAATCAGCCTTGTACAGTAGTTCAATCAAGAGTACAGTACAGTTTTAAACTTAAAACAATCTTTTGATGAATTAAATTATTTGGATGAGGTTATTTCCATTTTTATTAACAATTTTAAGAACTAACAACGAATTTACACATTCAGATGAAATTTGTATTATATGGTTGAGATCATGAGTCAATTCAAGCTAGACCACCATGGAAAACCTAAAAGCACTGGATGGCCGTTTCGTCCTATTGTTGGACTCTTCGGCAGTGCTCATCCACGATCCTGCCTCGCGAGATTCGGACTCAGGGCCTATCAGTCTCGCGCGCTATCGTAGATGCGCATTGCTGAAGAGTCCCATAATAAGACGATACGGCCGTCCAGTGCTTCCAGGTTTTCCATAGTGGCCTAGCTTCAATTGACTCATGCTTTCAACTATATAAAGTACTAAAGTCTCTACGAAACCCCCCGTTCTGAAATTTATATTGATTGAATGGTTTCTAGATGATTAACAGTTATGAGTTTAATTTAGGGTAGTTATAACATCAATGACTATGAAGTGAGTTCCAGTTTCAAATGAAACACAAGTGTCCAAATACCATAAGAAGCAACAGGTTAAATTATCGGACTAGTTAGTAAAAGATTTGAATTATGATTGGGGATATAAATTAAACAAGATAGCAGGAATATTGAGAGAAATAGAGAATTCCTGTAATAATGCAGCTAAGAATTATTAAATCAAAAATTTAAAAAAGTGAAAAATAAGGTGTATGAATGAATTGACTGTTCTTTTAATTTTTTTAAATTTTTTTCATAGTTGAAAGCGTGAGTCAATTGAAGCTAGACCGCCAGGGAAAACCTGGAAGCATTGGACGGCCGTTTCGTCCTATTGTGGGACAATTAATAACGTTGACCGAAATTCAGGAATATCTAATTGAACAAATACAAAACAATGATTTTATATTTCTAGTCAAGACTGTGAACTAAATTCAGCTAAATAAATATTGTAAACCAAAGAACATTATACAGATATTTAGTGCTTATATGACGGTGGGTGACAGTTGTGTGTGATTAAGAAATAAATGGAGATCATTTTCACTTTTTAAGAATATTGAGCATGGCTCATTTCTGAAGAGTATTATCCTATAATCATTCAGTCTTCCCGGTCTAGTTAAATTTAGTGCACGAATTGAGAAAACTTCACAAACTTCTCGTGCTAATAATCTTAGACTAAATTATGAAACACCTTAAAATTTAATCAGAATTTGATAGACATAAAAACTGAAGTGTTCATCTACAAATGTTTATCTTACATCATAGTCCTGTTACCAACCTTTTTGAAGATTACGGTGATGGAGGATAGTTTAAGCAAGTTACTGGGTTTAAAGTTCACAGAATATCACTATGTATTTTACTTATCTTACTATGAACAACATTATTTGGGACTGCATATACTTTTCTGATAAATTGAACTAGTCAACAGAAACGATATGTACTCATTTTAAAATAGAAAAGCATGCAAATATGCTTGAACAAATACTGAGATAAAAGTAGTAGTAAGATAATATTCACGTACAGTTTTTAGGATCATCAGACCAGAAATATTCTTTTCAATTAATGTTACTTTATGTCTAATTTGTTCTTTTCATCTTCATGATATTTGAATGCTTATACCAAACGCTTATAGAGGTTTTATTAGGTGTTTAGAATTTTCTTCTGTCAATTTATAACATAAGGGAAAGTTGTTACTAAGCATATATATAATGCTTTATTATCATTAGTTTGTACGTATAAACACAAGACTTACTGATAGATCATTTTTATATCAGAGATTGTTTCCTATCTAAAGATGTAATTAATAGTTGGTCTGAAGTGATAATGATTACACGTAAATTGAATGATTGCAAGGGAAAGTAAACTGAAATAGATTACCACAAAGAATATGAATATTTTCTAGTCTGGTTTTTTAAATATGTTGTCAAAATGGAAGACATACTTCACGTTAAAAGATTGCTTTTAATAAAGATTTATTTTTCTAGAGGATTAAGAATCAGTAGATAATTGATCTTTCGACTTAATTTTAATTCAGGATGATGTAAAGGTACTAACTTTTTTCTAGCTATTGTAGTTGGATCAGGTTCCTCACATGTCACATATCGGATAGAGTTAATTTGATAATTCTCGTGTTTTTGATCATCCGTCCTTACCATTAAATCGGTATTTATTGCTGAAAATGCAGATATAATTTTGAATTCTTCAAATTTGTTTATCTCTGTATCATGTGGTAACTATTGACACCAGCAAGATATCGTATTGAATCAAATGAAATTCCATTCTCTAGTTTACATTATGGACTAGTCGTAGCTAGACGCTTAATGAAGACAAGGCAACACTATTCCTAGTACAAGGCTACTGAGCAATGGGCATCCTCGGATTCACTAGGAATCGAACCCAAGATAATATTAAATGTGGTTTTCGACAATCATTGATAACGATTGTAAACTATTACTATCCATTGTGTTTTCTCCCCAGAATTTCAGGAACTCCAACCAAAAGTTAGTCACTAGTTTGAACATGATTGTTAGTAGTATAAACGTTTGAAAGAATCGTTAAATTTTCAGACCTTACATTACAGTCACTGATGTGGTCATGGATGTGCACTGCTAAGGAGTCTTATGATAAGAAGTAATAGCTGTCGAGTGCTTTCCGGTTTTTAATAGCTGTCTAACTGAGATTAGTCTGTGATGAAAAATATGAAAATTTCTACAACTCGCCCACAACTAACATTCTCTTTTGTTTAGCGATTTTAAATATTTAGGAGACAAAGAAAAAGAAAACTAGAAATGAAAGAGAGAACAAAGTGCTGTATGTGTAAATAAAAAAGGTGAAAAATTGAAGGTTTTTAAGGAAAACTAATCGGGCATCTTCATAGAAAAATTGCTTTTCTGGATAAATGAACTGAGGCTTATGAAAAGTCGAGGTAGCACACAATAGAACAACTAAGCCCCCAAATGCCCTGGTACAGCCGAAATTAGGTAGAGTATGCTCTCCCTCTCAAAATGCTCTCACACGGTAACGTGTATACAGCTTCTGCCAGGGAAGTCCTACTCACTGCCCTCCCGTGGAATTACTCTTGTTTACAAAATTGAGAAGACGGAAAGCGAATGTCCGGCGCTTTAACCAGGTCGGTGGACACGGGAAGTTCACCAAGAAGAGTTTGAAAACCCTCATTCCAAACCAATGATGCATATGGGATCCAGTATCCTGAGGGAACAAATAGTGTATGAATCAATCGTCGGTCACCGGCAACCATGGGACTGTATCTCCTCAAGATGCTCCACCGCCTTGTGGATCAGACCTTTAGATCAAAAGCTCCGGGTGTGGCCTCTAAGAAAACCACCTGTTTCAGTTTGAGCACCTGGGTAGTATCACAGCCCTCACTCAAATCAAATGAGATTTGTGCGGCGCATATGTATCTGGTGCTTCCTTGTACCAATATTTATGTGTTTAAATAAATAAATAAATAAAAGCATAAGACTTAGGAATTCATGAATAACAGAAATACCATATCATGAAGTGCACTCGCTAGGCACATGGTGGATATTTCTGAAATAGCTGTCAGAATAAGACACACGATGAATAAAAAAACTTTAGCTTTGAAGCGACAAATTCTGTCAAACAGAAAGAAAGTAATTATTGTCTCGTAGAAATGACTGCTTTGATGTAATTTCGCTTTGTCATGGTACATTTTAACGATTCACCGATTTTTTTTATACACCGGGTTAACTTAAACTCAAGTATTTTGTTTCCATGTGTAACACATTCGTCTTTATCAGTTTTATTTAATGCTACACCTTTCTTACCACATAGAGATAATTTTCCCTCTACATAAATGTGACCTGATTTGAACTGCATTAAATTACTTTATTTTTCATGTCTTGTGCATCAATGCTGTTATCCATCTCAACTTCATCAGATGATGGATTTATTTTATTTATGATCCAAATAAAATGATCAAATTAAGTTAGTTGTATAAAACTCCAAATTAATTGTATATTGAACAAATCAACTTAAAATTCTATGATTAATTGATTAACCATGTTATCACCATGTTGTGATAATAACCAAAGTTTATTTTGGAAAGTAATCATTTCACTGATAAATTGTAAGGATTTACCTTAATATTATATACTATTAAAATGACAAGATTTATTGATGTATTAGCAAAGCTAATATTCGTATTTAAAACTCGTAGTCAATGTCGATGTTAAATGGACAAATATTGATCAAATTTAGTAAGATTATTAAGAAAATATTTGTTATCAAAAGGGGTTTGGTGGAGATTCTAGTAATTTTATAGAGTTGAGGTCATGAGTCAATTGAAGCTAGACCACCATGGAAAACCTGGAAGCACTGCTTGACAGTCGTTTCGTCCTATTGTGGGACTACTCAGCAGTGCGCATCCACGATCCCACCTTGCGAGATTCGAACCCGGGACCAATCAGTCCCGCACGCGAGCGCTTAACTTACTGAGTTCTAGTGAGAAGCAGTAGCCAGTGGAGTTCAAACAGGTTTATTGTGAGATAGTAACTCACTGAAGACATTGGTGAATGGTTGCCCAATTTCGTGGATTGGTTGAAGTTAGACATTAACGCCGTTGGATACCGGCTCAGTGGTCTATCGGTTAAATGCTATGGCGCGAGACTGGTAGGTCCTGGGTTCGAATCTCGTGGGGCGGGATCGTGGATGCGCACTGCTGAGGAGTCCCATAATAGGACGAAACGGCCGTCAAGCAGTGCTTCCAGTTTTTCCATGGTGATCTAGCTTCAATTTGCTCATGATCTCAACTCGATAAAAAAATATTTGTTCTCATAAGCTATTTTCTAGTCCATCAACATATATTAGCGTTTATTTTTCAAGAAATTTTCACTATGAACTATAATAGCATCCATAACTAATGAAAGATACAAAATATTGATCAATTACAATCAGTAGTTTTGCACAAATATGAGTTACCTCTAATTATTAAATATGATACGAACAAAGAGATGAAAATATAAGTAGCTAAAGTAATAATAGTGTTCATGATGATAATGAAGACTGGACATTGACAGTATAGTTCAATAAAATGTGTGTATGAAGGAATACTGATGTTAAAAATTTTAAGGAATATAAGATCTCCAGTAAATGACTGCTTTTCAATTGCACGAACTTGAACCAGATGGTTTAGACAATACGGCTAAGTCCAATAGTCAACGATTACATAAACTGATAACAAATCTTAGTTTAAACCAACATCTGTTATTAGTGAGATCTTGGAGAAAGCTCAAGATTTTTAGATTCACCAAGTACAACACGTAAATTACTAGGATCTATTCATCAGGGCAGTAACGAGTGAAAACTGTTGAGAAGTCTCAAACAAGGATGAAACAATTAAAGCGTTTTCTAGTTTGAGTAGTCTGATCTACATTTTATGCAGACTAGGTAAATGGTTACATACACAAATTCAATTGATCAATACTAAGATATTTTGTTAAAAATCAGTTAACTGAAACCATTATATCTTCTGTCAAAAAAATATAAACAAAGGAATGTCTATATTGATCACATATGACCGAGTAATGATTTATATGTCAAAATTATTTTATGCCAAAAGACATTATTTTTTTCCACTGATAGAACGAAAATCGTAAAATTTAATCAAAGTTGACTTAACTGTTCAAAACAGCATTTGAAGATAATATTAACCAACTACAGTTGAACATATTACACTCAAATGATTGAAAAAGATTCATAACATAAAAGACTTAGGGGTGCTCACTTCATTTTATTCAGTAAGCTTACTTTATAACTCTTAAGTTAAAAGTTAAACAAGTTTTTTTATACACCACAGTTTAAATATATCATCGAAAATTTAACCGAGAATCAACCAATTTCATTAAAATCATGAACTGATCTAAGTTAGACCGCCATTGAAAATCAGAAAGCACTGAATGACTGTTTAGTCCTAGTATGGAGCTACTCAACAGTGAACACCTACGAACATCTGTACTAGAAACTTTGGTCTCGTGAGAACGCTTAACCTCTAGACTATTGAGTGGGGATCCAATGGTGATAATGTCTAACGTCAATCAATCCACATTGTTGCGTGACCATTTTCCATTGTCTTTGGTGAGTAACTGCCACACACACACGATACGGCTGAGCTTCACTGTTTACGACTCTTTACTAGAAGTCCAGGACTTTCCTCTCGAAGGCAGTCACTAGTGAGCACATGATAACTGTCAGCAAGGGGTTGTGGGAATTGATAAATTTTATTGAAATCAACGACACTTAACAATCTTCATAGCCCCTTACTGAAAATCCACTAATTCCCTACTTTAGTGTCCGAGTTTGTATCTTCAGTTATGTGCTGGTTTATGCAACATTCAAGTTACATCAATTTAGTCAGAGATTTGTTCTTGTTCTTACTGATGAGAACATTATGGCTATTAGACAAATTTCATAGATAAACAAAATACAAGGATCTTATGCTAAAAATTTCAAATCTAAGTAAGTGGGGGTTTATAAAGTCTCATAGAAAAAAAATCCCATCAACATCCTAAATTTCAGTGTAATTTTCTAGAATATAAATAAACATAATAAAGTACAGGATTCACCTGAAACCAATAATACATACTTATAATGCAAACAAACAAAAATCCATAACCTTTATAATATTGTGGCTAATGGGATAGAAAAAGTATATGATGTGTAAGATATCATATTTATCTTTACTCACTAAACTACATACATTACTAACCAGTCACCATAGTATTATCATAATTAAGGCCAGTTCATCAATTAACGATTTCATATATTCAAATACAAGCAACTGAGTTTTTCGTATTATTCATATAAGCATATGTATATGTAGGTAGATAGATAAATAGGTCTATTACTCTTACAGTATTCTACCATTTTCCTAGTTCAACCATTCCTCTTAGTTTTTTTTCTAACTTTTTTCATGACTACTGATAATATATTGATTTACAATATTTCTAGTTTCTATATATACAGTTTGATGTTATCTAACCGTCTCTGACATGTGGTTTTGTACATTTTTTTGTAGAGCTGATATCAATCTACGCCATAATCTATACTTTGCTTTGTATTTATCTGAATAAAGTAGAAAAACTAGTAATAAGTATTGACGTTTTATTCTTACTTGTTGATATGATTCAATCAAAAGAGGAAATGTATTAGTTCCAGTTAAAACTTCATATCTTTTATTCGTTACATACAAGAAGTAATACATTTAAATGATCGGTTTTTAGTAACAAAAATAATCTTAAATCTGTGATATCTCAATGTGGAGCGTATTGTAAGTCGCTCCATCAGAGAATAAAGCAAGAAACGAGTTGAATTAACTCACAAAATAGAATATTTTTAGTTCAATTGAAATAATGTCATGTCATGTCACTTCAACTAAACATGATTATTTGTGAAACATACTTGTGTGTACTTCTGTGTATTTTAATGAATATGGAAAACTAAGCAATTTGTAATGTGGTGCAGATGAGTTCAATTCATGTATCAATGTTATGACATGTGAACATATGCCATAAGAGACTGACCATTCTCAATCAAAAACATGAAAATTTACACACTTACAAATGAAACACAGTTAAATATGGTTGTCTTGGATAAAATGATCCCGGTTAGATGAATGGTAAAGGCTTCTTTTCTACTGAGAACAGCAGGTAATAGCAATTTATGAAAAGTTTAAGTCATTCATGTTTCTTCACAGTTAAGAAAACCTTTGAATGATACTGATATTATTATCGACCTAGTGATTATTGAGTATAGAATGTACCGTTATTGTTGATTCGATTTGAAAATTCTTTTGTTCTACGGGACTACTAGTGTTGATGGCAAAAATTTTTTTCTATTAAGTTGTATTTGTCAGCTTTTAAGTATTTATGGAGGTCAAATCACAATACTTTATGTGAATCAAATATAGTTCAATAAACAATTAAAAATAAAGTAACATATATTATTAGTGGTAGTATTAATAAATTGAGTAAAAATAACTCACCCAATGACCCACTTATGTTCCAGCACCTCCTTCAACTATTAAAAAAAGAAATCAGAAAAAGACAAAAAGCATTTTGATCAGAAAAGTTTTAAGTAAAAACTTGAGAAGGAATTGAAGCACCTTGTAGATTAAGAACTTATATACACACATCTCAATGTATATTAAAAGCCTCATTCGTTTGCATGATGTGACATAATGTAAGTTCAAATTTCGAAAAGGTAACGAGATTGACATTTAGAGTTTTTTTGTCATCTAGCAAAAAGTTTCAAGGAAATAAACAAACTTTCATTGTATCTTAAAAACTACATCCCCAATCCTATAAATAAATCTGATTCTAGTGATGTCGAAAGTTTGTTGTTTCATCATGACTAAATATTTTCAATTCGAGTTTAATGAGCGATTAACACTTGATTACACCATGTCACTTTTTTTTCTATTAATCAACTAGCTTTTAGCTAATATTTAATCAGACATTAAAGTGTGTTTATAGCACTAGATAAATAAAATAGAAATCTATCTGGGGAATTTAAAATCTTCGAAAAAATACTGTACATATTCCTGTGATAGGTCATGAATTCATGAACAAAGTACACACAAATAAAGATGGTCATCTCACTTAAAGAACCATTGTATCAGCCCATAGTTTGAAACTTCTGAAAAGTATTTACATAGAACTGCAAAACATTTCTCACAAATGACTTTAATTTCGTGATCATCACAATGCCACTTATTCACTCAGTCGAAACTCACTATTCCATTTATTTTAACCTATGTCAAATAACAGGATTGCAATAATATTACAATTCAATAAATGTGATTAGCTTCAGCCGTACCTCCAATTATCTAAATGAAAATTGTTCAATCATTTTAGATTTACTAAAATGAAGTCCACCATAGTAAAGATTATCACTAACTTCCATAAACTTAACACCCATGATAACCACTTTAACATGGCAGTGTTTTGATTTATAACTTCCCGATAAGATTAATAACAATGAACGATATTTTTCATTATGGATTAAAACAGTGACTAAAACATACAATTATGTATGAAATAAAGTATGAATGTACATTGCTCATTTTGAAACTCAAATCAACACAATTGGCACGATTTATATAACAAATGCAATTGTCAACTATTTTTTAAAATGGCCGCATTTTACCTTTGGTTGTACGAGCTTTTTATTATTTAATTTTGATTTTACTATACTACTCAAAACTTTATTGATTAAACTGTTCATCATATGCTGTGAAGATTAATTCATGAAATCAAAAAGAAAAAACTCTTAATCTATTCATTCTATAAAACCTTTTGTAAGTTCAATTCCTAAAATGTGACTTTACAAACAATAGTTGAAAAGAATCCTCAAAATAAAAATTTCTTCAAGAAAGAGAAGTATTACCAAACAACAGAAGATGCAAACAATTAATGTATGGACTCGCTGTAAAGGGCACTATTTAACCGAAATGAAAACGCTAAATCAATGATAAAAAGTATGCAAAAAAATACAATCATGAGACTATAAAGATACGTCAAATTATGCGGCTACAGTCAATTATAGTGCAATGTATATTAAACTGTACTTGATCCCATTTATA
The DNA here is from genome assembly GCF_000237925.1 of Schistosoma mansoni. Classification (NCBI taxonomy): domain Eukaryota; kingdom Metazoa; phylum Platyhelminthes; class Trematoda; order Strigeidida; family Schistosomatidae; genus Schistosoma; species Schistosoma mansoni. The sequence goes on from NC_031497.1 coordinate 21,534,771, forward strand.
ATACATAAAGAATGAGAAAACAAAGAAAAAAGAAACTTTTAGGTAGATGAATAAGTAAAGAAGAGAGATAGGAAAACGGTTGCCATGACGAAACTGTTTTATTGTTGATTTCTGAAGTAACGAACAATAAATAACCCAACAGAAAACAATTAAGCTTAGTACAGCAAGGATTTTTAATGTAGATAAATGCTAAAGAAACTGGAATTTTCATTTTATTAATAAGGAGAAAAGAGGAAAGAATAAAGAGAAGTATTGGATTCATAAAATAGGGATGAAAGTAAGATAACAGTGGTACAGATGATGCGTAAATGACAAAACACAGTTTCCGAAATTGGCAGAAAAATTTCTCCAGAAGAGTAAACATGAAAAAAGATAGTTATATTTTTGTTTTTATTAGATACACTTGTAAGGTTCGAAGTAAATGGTATTATGATTCATTTATCTATTTTATATGTTTGGTGGAAAATTACAAGATTACTAAAAAAGGAACGGAAACAAAGCTGTATATTATACTGTATATTTTTAAGCTTCTGGATTAACTTTCTAGGATGAATTTAATTAGAACAATCTATAACCCCAACAGAGCATGAAAAATTAGTAACTTTCATCCTGTTTATTACAAACTAAACTGATGTGGTATTATAAAGGTTGAAATACGAGGCAAATAGAAGCAAAATGGATTTCCAACTGAGTTATTACACAAGTAATAACCTATCAGGTAATATTGATATTTAGTTTCAAGGAAAACATACGTCTAACTACGTACACAGTATTTAAAAGAAAAACGAACAAATATTTCATTCACTAACAAGAGAAAGATGAATACAGTATTCTGTGATTAGTTTACTTGTTAAAAACAAGTTTAAATCCATCAGTTTTTGAAATCATTGAATTAAATAAATTAACAGTTTTCATACACTTATATAATGAATAATCATGTTTTAACTAGTGGCTAACTGCGAGAGGTAAATCTCGGAGTCCAGGTGAAAAGCTGTGACCTGTAAAGTCCAAATTTATCGACAGTGGGGAAGTTACTCATCAATGGCAATGGATGATGGTCACGCTTTATTGAGAACTGACAAAAATTAGAAAATGCATATGATTGTATACTAATTCAGAGATATGAATGTTAAGAGCTGATTGGAAAGCCTAAAAATCTTGAGTTCGAACCCTGTTGAGGTGGTGGACGTACATTATTGAACAATCGTATACTAGGATGGAACGACTATTCAATGTTTTTTCCCATTAGCTGTTTAGCTAAAGTCAGTAGGTAATAACTTATTTAAACCTTCTATACTAAAAGTATATACGACATTTTAAATGACCATCTTCCATTTTCTTTAGGTAAACTTGATTAACAAATATCAATAGCAAAATTTGTCTCTTCATTCCCTTGTTAAATACAATCAACGGAATAAAAAGGAAGAAATAGTTTGCTTTGTTTTAGAAAACAAAATAGACAAGTATTAGAAAACTACACTACGCATTAATAAAGCCTCAAGCACGACTGAATAATATGCTAGTTAAAAGGAATAGTTCATTATAAGTATAAAAGTGAATAAGTATAAAAAATCTTACAATACAAAGTTTCATCTACCATAAAAGAGATTGATTTTTAAGAATACCTAGCTGTTTGGCAATGTTTAGAAGAATAATTCCTTGAAAAGAATAATTCAACTGTGAGTATCTCTATCTAAAGAATTTTTAGTTTTCCATACTTTAAATAATAAATTGCAAATGTGATATGATGTTTGTTCAATAAGACAAATATTCATGGTATTGGAGTACGACCCTGTTGAGACAGCTGTATATAGTTGTACACAGGCGATGGGAGATGGTCATATAGTATTGCGAACTGATTGAAGTTAGAAAGCAACATCATTTGATACTAGCTCATTTGTGGAGATTTTAGTATTTTATAGAGTTGAGATCATGAGTCAATTGAAGCTAGACTACCATGGAAAACCTGGAAGCACTGGACGGCCGTTTCGTCCTATTATGGGACTCCTCAGCAGTGCGCGTCCACGAACCCACTCATTTGATACTAGCTCAATGATCTAGAGGTTAAGCATTCTCGCTCAAGGCAGAAGGTCCATGGTTAGACTACCTATGAGGGGTCATGGATAAGCACTAATGATGAGCCACATACTAAAACAAAATAGATGCCTAGAGCTTTTTGGTTTTCCGATAGTTATTTGACTAAAGTCGGTCCTTTGTTTAGACTATGAAAATGGAGACATCATGGTCATTTGACGATACTTCGTATTTTATATAATTTTTGGTGACTAACTTAGATAGTTCGGTTCTCTCCATATGATATTATATTCACTTTAACATATTCCGTGATATTTCAAGCCAAAATTCATTTTATTTAGTTTAATCCATCCAAATTAGTGATTTCTTATTTCGACACTTAAACGTTACAACTCACAGATTGTGTACTTTTGTTTGATAAGCACAGCTGAACATTATTTAGATTTCTTGATAAAATAAAAGTAACCTATATAGTAAATGGTTGTTTCTATAATTCTGTAGAACAATTTTTTAAAGTTGACAACAAGAAGACTGACCAATATCCATTCATCACAAAATCAACAATTAAATAACTTTCATTATAGAATATAGGTAAAATAAGTAGTCAGTCACATATTTAACCAATAATCTCTAATCATCTCTCTCGCTCTCTCTTTAATAAACATTGAAGCTTAAGTAGTACACATCTATCAACTATATCATGCAATCATCCATTTAGTGATTGTATTTTCATCTCACCCTGTTGATTATGCAATGTACATTTATATATGATGATAAATTATCAGACCACAAAACTGTCAACATTAATTATTTCCTTAAATATATATGTGTATTCACACACACAGAGAAATATTAAATAAAAGTGGACAATGAAATTAAAAAAATTATAAAAATGTCAAATCATATTTCAACTTCATTTCAGAAAAAGAAAAAAAAGGGAAACATTCAGTTCATATAAATAGAAACTGTTTGTTCATTTTTACCATACAAAAAATAAAAAAAATAAAAAATCAACTACACTTACTGTAATACGTTTACGTGTATCCACTTCAATCATAGATCTTAATAATGACTGACAATCAGTTGAAACAAATGCTGGTATATGAAATACTCCTTTTTTAACCTTTTCTAATAAATTTCTTAAATTATCATCATCAAATGGTAATGCACCCTGGTGTGTGGAAGAAAAGAGGAAACGTAACATCAATAATTACAATAAGATATATAAAAAATAATAAATATGAGGTGAATGATAAAGGACAAATAAAGTAATTGTACTAGAAATTATGCGTGTATACACACACACACACATCCATACAAACAAACAATAAATGTGTTGATTTTCCTCTTATTTTGAAGTAAAAACAAACAAAGAACAAGTAATCGACCATACAAAAAGTCACGTACACAGTTTGGACAAAATAAATAAAGTTGATAGTTTTCC